>NC_092878.1:99387285-99667285 GCF_028372415.1 Notamacropus eugenii | reverse complement strand
AAATTGCTTTTTCCTAGTGATGATGTGCCATGGTGGAATGAGCACTGAATTTGGGGGTAAGAAAAACCTTGGATTCAAATTTTGCCACATGTTAACAAATTATTTAAAATCTAGTAAATTTCTTCATTCAACTTCCCTTCATAAAAAGGGAATCATAATACTGTAGTGCCTATGTCAGAGGTCTATATGAGCAGAGGCATCAAATGCGTAAGAAAGACTTGGCAAGTCTTAGAGCACTATAAAAAATAACTCAAAAGTCTCACTGCAATTGCTTGTACCAGGACTTTTAAGATACCTTGTGAACTATTATCATTAAACTCCTAATAAATACAAATGTATATATGTATAACTATGTATGTGTGTACATATATAAAAACTTTCTGCCAATCTTACCTTTTTAAATAGGTGTTGATAACTTGATTCATAAAATGCAAAATATAGTAACTGAGATGATTTTGACTGATGAGGTCAGAATTGGCCATAGCCAAAATTCTGAAGGAGATAAAGTTTTTCTTTTCTGATCTACCAATTAGATATTTTTTCTCACACTTATCCTTCTTATCCTCTACCCCCATTTTATTTAGGTATTTATCTTGATATATCCCAGTCATAGAAACTGGAAAAAGCAATGTCTAGGCTCTTTTGACATCTTCATTCTGGCAACTGTTTAACATCAATGAAACTCTCCTAATAAATGGTGATAATCAGTTTAACTTTATCTCATTTCCATTCCTCACTGTCACCAGCTTGTTTAAATACACTAGATTGTGGTTGTGATAATTGTGTGCAGTGTCTTTTCATCTTCCATCCCTTTTTGTAAGTTGGTATTTTTTTTTAACATTTACTCTAGACATTCTGTGGTATGACTGAGCTTACATAGCTGACAGGGCCATCTCCAGTCATACTGATTTTTATCTTGCTGCTGGACCCAGATGGCCCTGGAGGAGAAAGTGAGACTAGTGACTTTGCACAGCTTCTCCCACTTACATTTAATTCACTTACAAGTCATGGCATCATCTTCCTGATACTATGAACTATGGACAAACAATAATCTGTAACTGGAACGGACTGCCCCAGTGGGGACTCAAATGGTCAGTTACAATGGAATGATGTAGCAACTCCCTCTCTCCCTTCATTCCTTTATTCCTTTGTTTCTTTCTCCCTTCCTTCCTTTCTTTCTTCATTCTTCCTTCCCTCCCTCCCTCCTTCCTTCCTTCCTTCCGTCTTTCCTTCTGCCTTTCCTATCCTGTCCTCCTTCTTCTCCCTCAGCCAACAGAGGGTATCATACTCTTATCTGGGGATGTTCTACCCAAAGGAATATAAATTATTATAGCAGAAACCTCAAAAGATATCTTGGGGCTTATAGGCTAGATTTCTTTCTCAAGGACCACACTTCAAACCTGATTCACTCTCTCATTGACTAGCCAACAATAGGTTCCAGCCTAAGCCCCACTTAGAGGTCTTTGTTTGAGCCCAGATGACTCAGAGTGAATGTAAATAGCAATTGTTTGTTTTGTCCAGAAATCTTGAGGGGTCTTGCCCTCTCACATGAATTTTTTTTAATTAGGTAAAAGAGACCGTTATTTGCCTCATTTCTTACATAGCCTTAATAACTGAATGGGCATAGCCTCAGTTAAACTGGGACCTGGGAAAGACCTCAGCTTAAAAAGGCCAAAGTCTCCCATTGCATCCAGGGCCATCTCCACTTATCCTGATTTATATCTTGCCCCTGGACCCAGATGGCTCCAGAGGACAGAATGAGGCTGGTGAATTTGCACAGCCCTGCCTCCCTGCAATCCAGTTCACTTACAAGTCATGGCTCCAGCTTCCTGATGTCATGGTCCTCTTCAACAAAAATATACAAATAACAACAATAACAACAGATGATTCAGAAATAGCTTCCAGGTCACCAACTGGTCATTTCCTGTCTGTGGTTTTTTTTTTCTTTTTTCATTCCCTTTTGATGCTTGCCTAGGCCAACATATTCACTCTCTTCCTCAACAAAATATTCATGGTTTGTAGGTGGAATAGCCCTGGAGCCTTGGGTCTCTTTCACTTCATAAATTTCAAACTAACTCTCTCTCTCTCTTTGTGTGTAGATATATAGAGAGATATAGATATATATCTCTATATATAGATATATAGATGTCTATCTATATATCTACATATACATACACATATACATAAATACATATACATACATATATGTATATATGTATGTGTGTATATCTATATTTTTTATATATTTATGTACAAGTCTAGTTTATGACCAAATTGATTTCAAAATGACTGAGTAAAAACAGTATACATTCACTCATTCAGAATATATTGTAAAGTTATTTAATTCTCTATTTTTCACCCCTTGTAGCAGATGGTGGCACATAAGTTGCCATTATTTTAATGATGGCCCTTTTGCTAACCAAATATCTCATAAAATGAAGTTCTGAACCATCCCTCATTTTGTAGAGGAAAAAAATCAGCTTTGACAATTTCTCTCCTTGCCTCTCCAAGGAGAACCTGTAAGTCACTTTTTCTGGTAGCTTCTATGTCTTTATATCTTTTTGGTTTCATGTATATGGAAGATCAATATTGGTATGGTTGTTCTGCTCCTTCTATAACATGTCAATTGGCTGGTCCAAGAGGGTCTTGAAGATCTAGTACACTGGGGTAAATTCAATAAAATGAAATTAAACAGGTGTCAATGTCAGGTTTTAAACATAGATATAAAAAATCAACCATTAATGTAAGATTGAAGAAATATAAACAAATAGTTGTTTGGGGAAAGGATCTGGGGTTTTTAGTGAACTACAAGTTCAGTATGAGTCAGTAGTATGACAAGGCAGCTAAAAATGTTAATGCAAATTCAGGTTATTTTAGTAAAGTATAGTTTCCAAGAGCAGGAACATGATAGTCCTATTATACTCTGCCCTAATCAGACTTTATCAGGAATATTTTGTTTGGTTCTGAATGGCATAGTTTGAGGAAGACAATGATAAACTGAAGAGTATCCAGAAGAGGGTCACCAGGGTGAAGGACTTTGAGTTAATGATATGAGGATCGGTGGAAAGAATTGGGTATGTTTAGCTTGGAGAAGAGACATCATAATAGTTCAAGTTTTGAAAGGGTCACATGGAAGAGACATTAGATCTGCTCTCTTTGGTCAGAGGACAGTGGATGGGAGCTGCAAAGAAGTCAACTGAGGTTTGATGTCAGAAAAAGCTTCCTAATAATTAGATCTGTCCCAAAGTGGAATGGCTTGCTTTAAGAGGTGGTAGGTTCCCTCCTTGGATATATTCAAATAGGCTGAACCAGCCACTTGTCAGGTATGTTATAGGGGGTACTTCTTTGTGTATTGGTTGATCTCAATAGTGAGTTCAATTCCTTCCATCTCTCAAATTCTGTGATTCTGTGACTGGCAACTTAACATGTTGCTCCTATAAGAGGTAACTTCTATATAAAAGTGATGATTAGAGAAGTGTTACTTTAACTCAAACAAAATTTTTTCTAGTGACAGTATTTTTAGTATTGGAGCAGCTGGAAAGAAGAGGCTCTTCTTAGGTGAGGAGTGCATATGCTTTCAATTGTCTCTCAACTGGACCTATGCCTCTGGCAGTTTCTGATTCTATAGCCACAAAAATCATCATTCTTTAATTGGGATTATTATCAGATCATTCATTCTGAGGAGCCTGTAAGAGTTTCAGTGATTGCTTATCCTGTTTAATTAAACTCATCTCATACTATACTAGAAAGGGGCAAGAAGGACAAAGCTAATTACATAGTATATGAGAGGTGATTTGAACTGTCTGATGATTATTATGAAATAAGGAACCTTTGGGTGCTCAATAAATGCTATCAAATGACTTATTAATTCAAATATGAATCAAAAAAAATTTTTCCTTCCCTGTCCCTTGAATACTACTTTGCATTTCTCTTATGATCTTGTATTCTACACTTGCTGTACAGATTGCATGTTTTTATATCATACACCTCCTACCAGAGATTGCAAACTTCATGGTGGCAGATAGCTTGTCTCAATTAGTTTTTGTATCTGTACTGATGCATAGTATAACTTTCTATGCATAACTAATCATGGCTAGAGGAATGGGTGAATAAATGAAAGAACAATCCAAAATAAATACATACTTGTAAGTATTGGTAAAGGTATAGCCTATATGTATATACTCAGATATACAATCTAGATGAGTTGAATTGAATACAAAAGCAATAGATATTAGTAAATTCCATTTCTCTCCAAATCTGAAAGAGGTAAAAAAAAAACCCATCAATAATCTATTACCTTCGGGGATAATATATCCAACTAACTTTGGAATTGGGGGAAGTTAAATTTTAACTTTTTGCCTTCAAAAAATCAGGAAAGTGGTTCCATTTCAGTGTCTTGATAGACATATTTAAATATCATGTAGTTTAGTGGTTAGAGCCAAAGGTCTCCAGAATTCTAATTCCCACTGAGCCAATAACTCAGTGTGACCTGAGGCAAGTCACTCAACCTTTTTGTTGCTTCAGTCAATCCAGCTGTAAAATTGGGTAAAAAGCAGAATTGCACTGAAAACCAGATGCTGCATCTATGCCAAGCTATCTCTTGGGTATATGATTGGAGGTGGAGAGAGGGGGAAAGTACATGTAAGGAGCAGAATATATAAAAGAAGTGAAATAAAGGCTGTTAATGGTTTAGGGAGGTTGTACAGAGGCCAAATATACTGTACTGCTGACAATGAACATTTCATTAAGAGAATCCAAGGCATTTGATTGAAATGGGCTCATTTGCTATTTAGATTCCTAATGTTAATGCCATTTGCTCTGTATTACATTATTTTTATCCTGTTTAAATAATAATTTAAAATTTAACAAATAGGACGAAGTGCCCTTCTGCCTGACTGCAGGGGAAAATGCTATGCTAAATAGCTTCATTTTTAGTATATCATCACATTTAAAATAGAGTTTTCTTCCCACATTAAATTAACCTACAAGTCAGAGTTGTTCAGTGAATTTACTTATTGGTCTTTGTGATTTCTTTCCCAAGCATTTTGCCTGATGGATGAATATAAAAACAATGTCAACAGCTCTAGGGTGTGATATACCAATAAGAACAACAAATAAGAGATAATGAAAACTAGAATTAAATTCATGGGCTGTATTTGTTTCTCTGCATGCTTAATATAGTCTCCCATTGTTAAAGAGTCTGTAAATAATCATGATTTTTTTTTATTTAGTCCATCTGTGAATCAACTACAAGGTGCTCTGTGGTTTCTAATGCAACATTTTTTAAAAGACACATGAAATATACATGTTTAGTTACCATGCTGTGCATTCTTCCTACCAGCATGGAAAAAAAAAAACTGCAGAGGCATTGAGGCATCTCAGATATAATTGAGATGCTTATTTGTGAAAACAATTGGGTGGTTGAAAGGAAGGGAGAATTTCAAACTGCTAAATGTTTAAATCACTTCCTTAATTTAAATAGAAGAGGCCTCTTACTCTTTAGCTCCAAATAAATGTATAAGTATGTATTTATACAATTCGAGTTTAAAATTAAAATCGTCAACATATTAATCTAACCTAACAGTGCTAGAAACAATGCCAAAAGCAACCTATAATTGGTTTGTTTTACATTGGAGCCTTCTGTATATGTGAAACACATGATGGCAAATGAAGCAATATTTTCATTAGGAGATTGCCTAAATTCATGCATTATGCTGTCATTCCCAACTAATGAAAATGAAACAGAATTCTATTTGTTGCAGAAAAATATTCACCATTAGAGAAGTAATGTTTAGCCTAGACTAATTATTCTTTAATAGTGGCTCTTTTTGCCAGGACTGTGGCCGTTAGGTTGGAGAGATTTAATATTTTTAGGGGAGGGGATTTCCCATTATTTCTTATATACATTGAAACCTACTGCAGACTCTCATTATACTTAACAAAAATTATGATACTTTCATTGAAATTGTTATCATATCACTCCTTCTAAGAAGTGTAAATTTTTTCAGTGTAAAAAATTTTAAACTTCATTGCATTTGAGGAGGAGGATTTGGATGAAATTTTGAGTGTAGTAGATTTTTGTGTTCAATTACCTATGACTCTTTGCATATGGTTCCTTCAAGACATTTGGGATAGCACTCATAAGCATACATATGCATTCTTCAGTATCTCAGGGTCAAGGGCATTGTTTGACTTTTTTGCTTTATCTTAAAAAATCTCATTAGCCACATATTTCTATCATGTGAAAATAATAAAAGAATTCAGAAGAGTGAAAAAATGGTTTCCAAATCCATTCCCCTCCCCCTCAATAATTCAGATAAAAAACCATTTCCTATAAAAGAAAATAATAAGGATCTCAAAATACACACTGAATTAACCCAGCAGGTGTCCAAACACTTGGCCCAGTGGTTGGTATAGTAAAACCTCACTAATTAGACTGCTTGGGGGGAAAGATTAGTTTGAATTAGTGAAAGTATGACTTATATAGTATTTTTTTAAAGTAATTTTATTTCATTACAACGCAAGAATAAGACTGTCACTTCTTTGGCCACCTGTTTTAAGGAACAGATAAGAATTATCTCTAATTAGTGTATCAATTATATTTTGATAAAGTGAATGTTCGATTACTTACTAGATATCTGACTTTGAGTGAACTACTTAAATGTTATTCAATTGCTTTCTAAAGATAATGAACATAAAATATATATAATGTAGCTAAGGTAATTCTGAGCTCTCTGACTTCAAGTACTTCAAGGGGCCAGGACTAAATAATGTTTTGAGATATCTTTTAATTCTGGGATCTAGAAAAGAAATTAAAGCATTATAAAATACCACACAAATACTTTCTCTGCAATCTTATTTCCATGTTTATTCAATGTTACAGAAATGGCTTGCTAAAAGAAGTTGACTTTGAGTCAAGCCAATCCACTCTTCACCTAGTATAATGGCAAGGAACAAACCACTTGTGCTCCCTAGACAGGTCAAAATCTTCTAATTTGATGAAATTCAACAATTTCTACCAATATTTATCAACTGAATTATATACAATGTCCTATTTTAAATATTAGCATTACAAAGGTGAAATAAGGCATCATTTTTATCTGTAACAATCCTACAATACAGTAGGGAGGATAAGATATAGGAGCACAGAGATAAAAATAAGCTAAATTATTATAGATCCAGGGGTCCAAGAGATCTTGGACCATCTCATTTAACTAACTCTGTGTAAGGAAAATGGGACCCATAGAGGTAAGGTGGGCTGCCCAAAGTCACAAAAGTAATAAGTGACAGAGATGGAACTTTAACTCATATTCTCTGACTCCTGGAAAGTAACAAATAGAGCTGGATAGATCAAATCCATAAGAAAGAAAGGGAACAATTTAAAGGATAAGATTCTGAAAAATTAGGAAGATGGAGGAGTAAGATAAAACAACAACAGCCTGAAATTACCAGTTTTGGATGAAGGCTGCAATACTATGACATTGGAATCTTAAGCAGTTCATCAATTCTTTCATTTGCTAACTTTTGTCTATTGTATAGACATGCATGGATCAAGTAGTTTATTAGCAGTTGAGAAGGATTATTGTAGAGAAGAGTAAGTAAGAGAGTAAAGAGTTGGTACATAGGAGACAGTATTAATGACTGAGAGTGACAGGCTAAATAAAAGAGACTGGATGTTATGAGCACGGTTAGGCAACCTTAGATGGAAGGACTAAAGGTAGGCAAGAACAGTAGGCAAGAAGCCCAGTCAATCTGGCGAGAGGCAAAGTGAAAGGTAATTGTAATACACAAGTCATCAACATTAGTAGCATGACCAAGCCATGAAAAATCAAATCAATATAGCGTTCAGAACCTTGGACAGAGCAGTGGGAGCAAAGGCAGTCATGACAGATGTTTCACTCTTATTTTATTTAGGCTTTTATCCAAGTAGCAAGCCCATCCTGCCTCCAGATGGGATTCTCTCAAGTAAAAGCCCTACTTATCAGTGGCTCTCACCCTGATGGGGAAGTAGCTGTATCTCATCTGTCCAGAATCCCTCTGTATTTGTCAGGTTACATTTTTTAGGCTTGAATGGGAGGTTATCAAGACTTCCATAAGCTCTGGGACCTTTGTGGAACTAAACTGACCTGGAATGACAACATTTCCTTCCAGATTATCAACCTTTGAATTCCCTGAATAGAAGCACATATTGGGACTTAAACAAGAGCAGGAGCCCTGGCACTAGGAGATGGAATAGTTTGCTAGAGAAAGAAATATGTAAAGCCTGAAGGTAAAGAGAGAGAGAGAGAGAGGACAGAGAGAGAGAGAGAGAGAGAGAGAGAGAGAGAGAGAGAGAGAGAGAGAGAGAGAGAGAAAGAGAGAGAGAGAGAGAGAGAGAGAGAGAGAGAGAGAGAGAGAGAGAGAGAGAGAAAACAGAACAAGCTAGGGAAAAATTATTTCCAACTTTGTCAGAGTATGATGCAATTAGAATTGGGTGCAGTATGAATGACGAGAACTGCACTGGCAAAATGATCTTGTTAGGATATCTTGAAAAGGCATTGATAGGAGAAAAAATGTAGGGATTTTCAGAGAAAATGGCTTCTGAAGACAGGCTGATGAACTTTATGTCTGCCTCAAAGAAATCTGTATGAAGGTGTATTTAAAACCCAGAAAACAGTACACACAGGACAAAATCTAGAATAGTTTTCAAAAATCACTGAGCCAGTAAAACCTTTGGGGCTCTTATGGAAGACAACGAACAACTAACTCAAAAGTGTGCATTCTCAGACTACTGTTATGGAACTTCATGCTATAAGAATGTGTCTAATCTGCTCCAAGGACATACATGCCTGATCTTATATAGAACATTTTTGAAAGTGCAACTATTGCAGAAGAAACCTCATGGTCATTAACTTTTTAAAATCACCTAGAAAACAAAGCAAATTATAGAACGATGAGCTATAGCTGAGGACACATAACTTTCTCCAAAGGCAAATTAAGAAAATCTTCCCCATTAAAAGGTCAGTGACCCCACCAAGAGAGTGGCAGTTTTCCTTTTAAGAATTCTGAGGACATTAGCCACCAGTAGGGGGGAGTCCTTGTGTAAGCTCCAGCTAAATGACCCCTGTGCCTTCAGATCAGTTCCTTTCTCACAACTGACAGAACAGGAGCTCCCTCCCACCTCTCTAAGAGAGTGTTTTAATTTTTTACCTCTTAAAGTCATATCAGCACTGTAATTCATACTGACACTTCCCTAAGATTGTTTTGGTGAAACGCATTAAAAACCAGGTATCCTTCTTGTGAATTTCAATATAAAATGGATGAAGAAGGGTATTCTCTATGGCATATGTTCAGAGAACAGCAGTCAAAAGGGGTGACTTTTCTTTTCTTCTTTCTCCTCCCCCCTCTCTCCTTCTGAATGCAAAGCATGCATAATAACTGTGGATGAGAGACAGGCCAGTGCCCAGTGCACAGAAAAACACTCACCACTACTTGAAAAACATTCTGGTGCCTGCCATCCTGAGCTCTGAACAACTAGGAACAATGAATACATTAGACTGTTAACAACTTTATTTCAAACCCAAGCTTACACTGCTTGCCATATGAGTCTGTTTGTCGAGAATTACTCACTTAACAAAACAAATTATTTCAGAGTGTTTTGCAATTGTCTAACCACACAGAAAAGGCAAAAAAAATTCTAAAATTTCTAAAAATGATAATTTTTTTCCATTTTTTAAATAAATGCTTACCTTTGGAAAACTTTTCAGATTGTTCACTTTGGGGATTAATTTGAAACTAAATTTGAAGAGGTGGGAGTAAAAAGGAGAGTAACCTACAAAAAATAGCTAAATGTGGTATAGATAGGGGGGTGGACATTAAGGAGCTGTCCATAGCTTTGCTTCTTTCCTTCCTTCCTTCTCTCCTTCCTTCCTTCCCTAAGCCCTTTGTTCTTCCAATATTTTTTTTTTCTGAGCATTTTTTTTGCCAGGTACTTCCACTCTAACTCCTGAAGATAACTTACAAATCAAGTATAAACCTACTCTTCTCATTCTAATCCTTTCTTCAGTCTATGTTGTTATTCCAGGCTTCAATATCTCCCCTTTATTTTAATGATCCCTACATTCAGACTCTCACTAATTTACTGAAATACTACTTTAAATATCTTCCTATTTTCTAATTATCTTTGATGTACACAGAGGCTTCAAGTTTGCCAAACACTTTCATATCCTTCTCAATCTGATTTTGACTGAAAATTCCACCATGATCCCATGATGTTCTTCTTCCAATAGTCTATGTTCTAGCTAAATTAAATTATGTCTTATTCTCCCTTCCCCATCCCATAATGTACTTTCCCCCACTCCTTCAGTTCTCTCTTCTCTTAATTTCTGAATTTCCCATTGAGATCTCATGCTTCCTGCAATGTCTAGCTTATGCAATACCTTTAGCAAGAAATTTTGCTGACTCTGCCTGTAGACCCAAAGTGACCTCTTACTTGATTACAGTACTTAGCTGGAGCTTCTTTTCAGTCATTACAATCTCCCCCTAAGCCACAGTTATCTATGCACACAAATTTCTACTACATTGGATTATAGACTCCTTTAGAACAAGATCTATGCCATCTATGTTTTACAAGGCATTGTGCTGAGAGTACTGTAGTAAATATTTAATCAATGTTTAACTAAACTGAATTGAATTGAACTGAATTGAGAAGTCAGAGGTTAATGGCTGGGTAATGGTGGTTTAGTCACTCTGTTGTTTATCATGTTTTCCTAGACCTGAACCAGGACTAGTGTGGGGAAGCCATTGCTTTGTCCCAGGTGCTGAAATGCAGGAGCTAAGTTTCTTTCTCTCAGCTGTACAGCAAACGTCCAGTCTTTCCCTCACTAAGACCTAGATTGGCCCTCCTCTCAACCTAGTATTGTAGTTGCCAAATTCCTCTCTCTTTCCTCTTAAGTTTCTTCTCTTTTCATCGTGTAAACTAACCCCAATGGACCATTTCACTTCGAAATATGTACCATTTGGGATGCTCAGGTTCAATGGAAAAAGTGAATTACACTATCTACCTTCACTTTCCCATGGTAAATTCAGCTATATCCTTAATCCCCACACTTCTCTGATTTCCATTTCTATCTTGCCATATGGAAACTTCTCAAATTATTTTAAAAGATGCTCATTCTTCCTAAAGATTTTTCTTTCATACTCCTTTCATCCTCTGCCACTCACCTAAAGGTAATTGCTCTTGAAAACACCATATCACTGTGCTCCTTTATTCCAAACTGGCTGATACTTTTCTCACAGTCCCAGAAAAAAGGAAATAAAAAACCAGGCTCAGCTCCACTTACTGATACATCTAGCTGCCTTTAAAGAAGAGGACTTCCATATTTCTACCTTCAGAACCTGTTCATACTACAAGTACTTGGTAACTACCACTCCTTGAAAGTTCATTCTTTACTGCATTGATCCATGCTGCTATCCTTTATGGAATTCCATTTTACTTGCCCTCCTCATTAACATAATTAGGTTTAGCTTATATTTTCTTCTCTACTCTCTAAACACTGTTCCTTTTAAACACCTTATATGGCATCTCAGTTTATCAACCTTGTGCATCTGTATGACCTTTGTCTTTAGTGTGTCTCAACTATGCATGTGAGAGTTCAGACCTTAAACAACTAACTCTTTGCTCACCCTCATCTCAATTTTCCCCAGAGGGACTGGATGATATGCACATTCAACGTCAGTAGACTTTGATATGCACATGCAAATGATAAGCACAGGCAAAGACAGTAGACTTTTTCTCCTAGGTTTCCAAATGTAGAGGTATGTTTGGAATCCAGACTGTCCTTGGAGAGGTTGCTCTCAGTCTGGGAGATTTCTTATCTGGATAAGCAAGCAGATGGGTTTTGCAAAAGCCTAGTGAAGACAACCTTAGGGGTAAAGAAATTAAACTGTTTAAATTTTTAAATGATTCCCTTTATCTCTCATTTTTGTACTGTAACTATACCACTTTCTTTCCTTGTGCCTCCAACTCAGTCATACTAAAGTGTTAGTGATTTAATACCTTCTCCTTCAAAGGACCAGTGACTTCTAAGTACCTAACATTGAAGCAATAATTAATTTGCATTTGTAGAAAGAATCCATGTACTAAGCAGAGGTTTGAATTATCTGGCCTTCTAAAGATTCCCTTCCAAATCTAAATTTCTTTGAACTTATTATCATATTTACATTTTGAAAATGAGTCAAAGAATAAAAGGTGCTGACCTATTGTGGCACAGTGGAAAGAATTCTGCATGTAGAATGAAAAGCCTGATTTCAAATCATGATTTGGCCAATCGATAATCACTTTAGACCATGGCTTCACCGTATGTAAAATGAGAGTTTTGAATGATCTCATTAGTTCCTAAACTATTTTTTTCTGACAGGGACCTCTTCAATAGCCAACTAAAGCTTATGTATCCCTTTGCAAAATAATATTTTTAAATGCATAAAATATGTAAGATTATGAATTAAACCAATATTGAAATACAGTTGTCAAAATATTAAAAAGCATATTTGTAGACCAGATAAATTGCAAATTTTCTTCTAATTCTAACTCCATGATCCCTGTGAAACAGGGCCCTAGATAGACCATGGATTTCTAATTCTTTATGGGAATAAAGTACATTTATGGATTCTTATTGAAAGTACAATTCCATGATGTTGTAGAGGAATCTGAGAGTTAAAAGCTGCTGCAACTGAATTTTCTCCTCTTGGATTCCTGGGTATTGCAAGCAGGGTAAAGTCAAGATACTTCAAGATTTTGAAGACCTCCCCTGTAGGAAATGGGTTAGTCTTGGCTAATTAAATGGCTCTATATAGCAGACCCAGGAACAGTGGATAGAAAACTGAAGGGTGGGAGAATGGGGCACCAAGTAAAGACCTTTAAATTATTTGGAGTTATCACCAAATGGGATTTTGATGGGGTCATGCAGAAGCTGGCAATAGATTCTTTCTCAACAGTGGCCTTGAATGGCAGATTTGGATGACTATTTGTCACGATTATTTTAGAATCTGAGATTATTGTTCGAATATGAGACTTTGGTGGCCTCTGAGTCCAGTTCTGAGACTTTACTATCTAAAATATCTTTCCATATAGTCTGCCCCACCAAAAAGAATAATATATATATATATATATATATATATATATATATATATATATATATATATATAGTAAATGCCACGACTGAATAGGTTAACACTTTTATATACTGATTAAATCACTGTGATTGATTCAGTAAAGTAAAATCTCTACTAGGCAAAACTAAAAAAACAAAAGAACTTTAGTGTTTTGTTGATAGAATGGAAATTAAAGATCATTGAATCCAATTCCCTCATTTTCCAGATGAGGAAACTGAGACCTACTTGGTTGTCCTGTACTTAAAAATAAATTTATTTAAAATATTCAACTTAGATGTTTATTCAGATTCCTCCTCTAATTAGTGTGAATTACTGAATGCTAATTGTGTGTTAATATTATTATTACACTTATCACAATCTGGCTGAATTTAGATTCTTGACAATCTAGATTCTGATCTTATCACATAATAGAAACTATTTTGAAGTAACTGGTCTTTAGCTTAAAAAAAAAATCTAAGTCTTTAAATCTTTTCTATCCTTGTCTTTCTTGACCTCCCTCTAACAGTTTATACTGTTGGTCACTCTCTCCTCCTGGATATTTTTCTTTGCTGGATTTTTTTTTTAATTCTTTTCTCTTCTTCAGTCTTCTATCTGTCTGGTCACTCCAATAATCTTAGCTAGATCATCATTCATGTTCAGGTCCCTTATTGTATGTCTAATTCAGGGTTCTGTCTTAGGTCCTCTCTTTTCTCTATACTCTTATCTTGGTTATTTCACCAACTCTCAAAGCTTTATTTTCACCTCAATATAGATCATGATGAAATCTATATATCCAGCCCTATTTTCTCTCAAGATCTCTTGTCTCACATATCTTACTGGACATTTTAAACTAAAAGTCCTGCAGGCATTTCAAATTCAATATGTCAAAGAAAACACTTTTAACCTCCATCAAACCCTCAATGCAACCCTCTCCTCCTAAGTGCCCTGTTTATGTGAGAGTACCATGATGTTAATTGCCCAAGTGTGCAAAGTTGGGATCATCTTAAATTCTTCACTCCTTCACCACCTTATCCAATCAATTTAGGACTTCCAAAAAATCATTTTCATCCTCCTGTCTCTGCTCATGAAGTTACTACCCAACTTTAAGTCCTTGTTATTTCTCACATGGATTATTTCAATCACTGATTAATTGATTTGTTAATCAAGTTTCTTTTCTTTTGAATCCATCCTCCACGAAGCTTCCAAAATGATTTTCTTAATAAACAGTTTTGTCTATAATACTCTTCAGCTCAGAAAGATCCAGTTCCTCTTGCTATTGTACCTTGAATCAAATATAAGACTTTGCTTGTCATTTCAAGCTCTTAACAATCTATCTTCTCCCTCCCTTTCCAGTCATCATACATTACTTTCCTTTGCTTACTCTTTTGTCCAGTCAAACTGATCTTCATGCTCCTCTTGCCACACATTTCATCTCTTCTCTTTGTGCCTTTGGAAAGGTGCTCCCCATACCAGTTGGGCATCTAGGTGGTGCAGTGGATAGAGCACCAGTGCACGAGTCAGGAGGACCTGAGTTCAAATTTCACCTTAGACCTTTGACACTCACTAGTTGTGTGACCTTGGACAAGTTACTTAATCTCAGTTTGCCTCATCCTGGGCCATTTCCAGTCATCCTGATGAATATCTGGTCACTGGATTCAGATGGCTTCTGGAGGAGAAGTGAGGCTGGTGACTTGCACAGCCCTCGCTCACTTAAAAACAAAGTCAAGTGCAAGTCAAGTCATTATTTCTCTGATGACGTGGTCTTCTTTGGCAACAAAGGATGAACACACACTCTCTTTAAGGCTACATTGTTGGATATTTTTTCAAAGAGCATTTTTAGAGAAAGACCTCATGTGTTTTCCTTTAAGGCAAATGCATAAATCCTCTTGCCCTGTTCTGTTTCTTTCTCTTCAGTGTTGCAGATGTAATAGAGACTCCGGATGCAGTTCCTCATTTTCTCTTTCTTCCCCTTCCCAGTCTTCTCCTCTCCTCTCCCCTCCCAAGCCTAGGTTCCCTTATCTCATCTAGAAAGCTTTCCATGGACCAAATCCTGCTCTTATTGGCACAACAGCAGCTTTAGTCTCTGTTTCTGACCTGGGTAGGTTCAACATCCCTTAGGTACCTGCTCCATGTCCCAGGCTCATTATATTGCTGACAGACTTAATACAGACACCTGATCAGTGTAGCCCACTGAAGTACAGAATTCTCAACTCAATAGCCCCACTAACCTCACACCTCCTGGCAGCAGGAAGTACAGGAATATGTTACCATGCCCAGCTCTTTTTTTAAGTTCTTAAAATAAATTTTATTAAAACAACTACACCTCAAAATATCACTGTCACAGTATACAAGAATCTTAAACACTCAATTTTATTTTAATGCTAGTCACCAGGAAATCCTTTTTCACTAGAATAAATACTTTAAATTTCTTCATCTGGCAATGAATATACAGTGATAGGAATACTCACATTACTATTTATGAATGTATTTTTGAAATAAATGATAACAAAGATCTTAAGGAGGTGTGGAGCTTTCAAAAGGAGAATTTAAAAATATATTTTTCTAAGCTGAATCTATACATGCATTTTATTATTTTATGTAATTAATTTTTTATTTGAAATAAAAATTCTAATTTTATCCATAATGAAAGACTGGAGGTTTATTAAAACAAAACATCCTCATGAGATTTGTTTCTGAAGCCAATATAGAATATACTTCCAAAGTGAAGAAGGCACTAAGTGGTCAACAAGGTGACTTTCAGTCCTAAAACTCTCTGGCTCTATGGCTATTATCATGAGATATTAAACCCAATCTTTTAGTAGTCCAGGTAAGTTAAAAATATTTACCCAAACTTTTCAGTATTATTAAACCAAATCTCTTAAAAGTAAACTAGTTTAATAGAATTTTCAGCTAGTGCTTTCTCTATAACTTTGGCATTCTTATAGGACCTCCAATAAGAAAACACTCTAGGATAACTGACTGGAATAACCATAAAATAAATAAAATGCAATGAATTCCAGTCATTGCACCCACTCCATAACAGAGTCTTGCACTATCCTGTGTGGGTAGGTGAATCAAATATTTATCAAACATCCTATTTTTGAAAAGATAGTAAGAAATGAGTAACAAAAAGTATGAATATTAATGCTTTGGAATGAGTGCCATGTCTGTGATGTGGACGATTTGATAAAAAGTACATATGATGCAGCAAAAGAAGCTTTGTAGGCTAATAAGATAATTTTAGCACACTGGAGTAGAATTACAGCATAGTACATGCTTTATTTTCTTTTAAAATAAATAATAACTAATTCAGTGGATAGAGTACTGGGTCTAGAAAAAGGAAGATGCGTCTTTGTGAATCAAATCTGACCTCGGACACTTAGTGGCTGTGTGACCCTTGGCAAGTCACTCAACCCTGTTTGCCTCAGTTTCCTCACCTATAAGAATGAGCTCAAGAAAGAAATGGCAAAGCAGTCCAGTATCTTTCCCAAGAAATGAGGTCATGAAGTCACAGCTGAAAAATGACTCAACAACAATAAAAACATTTATGTAGAACCTGCTATATGCCATTCATTGTACTAAGTGCTTTACAATGACTATTTCATTTGATCTACACAACGACCCTGAGAGGTAGGTGCTATTATTATTCCTATTGTACATATTAGGAAACTGAGGCAAATAGAAGTTAGTGACTTGCCCAGGGTCACACAGCTACTAAGTATCTGAGGCTGCATTTTGATAAGTCTTCTTGATCCCAGACCAAGCACTCTATGGACTGTGCCATGTAGTTGCCACTAAAAGTAAATAGCATGGAATTATTTATTATAGTCAATGTATTGGCTTTATCTCTCTTCTCTTTCTCTTTTCTCCTCATTTTCTTCTCCTTTTCCTTGCTCGCATTTTTTCTTACTCAGATATTTGTTTCATACACTATAGCATTTCTTCTTTGTTGCTGCCACCTGTTTCCTTTGGCTGAACTGGCTCCCACCAGTTAGATGACACCCTTTCCTCTGATATCTATTCCAATCTAATTCAATGTATTAATCATATACTAATTGCTATTTTGTGTACAAAATGTCAGGGATACAAAAATGAAATCCAAACAGCAAGTTAAAATTAATTTTGTATACATTGTCATTTCCAATGTTCACCTGTGATGAAAAACTGGAGGTGTTCTTAAAAGAAAACACTGGCACAATGGTTAGGCTCAGAGATTAGGAAGGAGTTGTACAAGGGACATGAAGAAAAAAGGTACATAGAAGTCATATAAGAGTTATGTAGGTAAAAGTAAATTAGAAATAGTCAAGATAGTCCAGTTGAGAGAATAAAATAAGATTTTGTCAATTTATGAAGAGCTTTAAATTCTAAACAGGAATTTATATTTGATTCTAGAGGTAACAGGAGTTTACTAATGAGGATAACATAATTATACCTATCCTTTAGGAAAATTACTTTGGGAACTGAGTGGAAGATGGATCAGACGGCAATGGTAGGGAATCTGTAATCTCGAGGCCACATGACATGATCCTAATGAGATGATTTTGTGTTTGTAGCTCAATTTAGAGGTCCTGTGTTTCTTCACCTAGAGCTTTCTGTCTGGAAACTTGGGGACCACTGAGAGAACAAATGCTCTGCTCCAGTTTCAAGACAATTTAGCCCAGAGTGACTTTCTTGACTTTGGCCCAGAGTGGAAATGTATTCTAACATCCACTCTGGCCCCATTCTAGTGGTACCTTTGATGTGGAAGCTATTACAATATGAGTCTCACACAAATTGACGTTATCCATTTGTACATTCAAAACACAGTGCATCTTTCAATGTAGAGAATCATCCAAGCTCTAGACACTGTGGGATTCAGGCCTTGGGAGATGAGATGGCCTCAAAATATCATCTTTCAAGCATATATTTCATCTCAAGGAATTGAATGAAAGTCAATCACGTATTTATTGATGTGGCTCATACCTTCCGTCTCAGGTCAAGTCTATTACTTATGAGTACTAACTGGAGGTCATTGAGTCTGTCTTCCTAGTAATCCTGAGAATCATTTTCTGAGACAACATACTCACAACACTGTTTGGTGAAGTAATACATTACTTTCTACCTCTAAGAATTCCAGATAGTAGCACACATGAACTTTCAAAGATATTTCTTTAATCATTTAGCCTTCCAAAGAAGCAATGATTTGGAACACAAATTTGGAACACAAACAGAACACATTTCACCTGGAATCAACAGATTCAACAAACAAAAATTAAGTGTCTACAATGTGCTGATTTAGGAAGAGACAAAGGTAAACAAAACATAGTTCCTGATTTCAAGAAGCTTACATGTTATCATGATGTATAAGATACATAAAATAAAAGATAAGAATAATAAGTATACAGCAGATGTCTAAGCATTAGCTTAAGAACCCAGAGTCTAGACTCATGAAAGGTTAACCTCAGAGATATTATGGGCAGGCAATGTGTCCATTGTGAAGAATCACCACTGGCTTTGAGGAACTCGTTGATAACCTGATTTTGACCCCAACCGACGTTGTGTTTTAAACAAGTCACATGCTTCCTGTGGGTTTCAGCATCCACATCGAAAATAAATGGGTTGAATTGGAGAACCTCTAAGGTTTAAGTCTAAATTTCTGTCTTTTATGAGGGAATCAGAAAAAACTTAGGAGAGGAGATGTTAGCATTTGAACTAAACTACTTTAATGTAATGACCTAAATTTTTATAAATAACTTTACACAAATGAATTACCTTGAATTATATTCTCCTTTTCCTAGAACCTATAAAATGGAATTAGCTATATTTGAAAACCAAATGATGTTAAATAAACTGTCCATTTTCTCATCAGATATAAATCATATATTTCACACATTCCTACCACACATTCCTGCCCAAAACAGCTCAGGTTTGGGGCATTTTTAGGTTGTCACACCAGCCTAAGAGGTGGCATCACTAAAAAATGAATTTAACACAATTCAAAGAAAGGAAGGGAATTAGTTGTTCACACTTCTTAACTAATTGTAACTAAACCTATTAATAACATTAATATCAATGCTTCATTTAAAAAAAAACAGACTGATAGGTTAAACTGATAAATTCAGATCTTGTAATAACCAGGACTATAAGGTGTTTAGCTAAAAGAAAAAAAGTACTGGAGGGAGCTATTTACTAATGGATACCACTGATGACTCTTTCAATGAAAGAATGTAGTATGATCTGGGAACCACAAAGCTGCCCACTGAGATACTACAAAGAAAAAAGTGGTGTTCATTAATACTTTAAAGGTGAACCTGCCTAATGCTGATGACTTGCTCAGCAGGGAACTTATGTCTTATGTAAATGGATACCTTCATTAAGAATAGGAAACTGTTTTGTAAATTATTGAAGGAAGGAGATAGGACTAAGTTTCTCTGCAAATTATCATTCTATGATTTTTGAGTCTAGAAAAAGCAACATGAATATTATATATTTAAACAAAGATGATTCCTGATCAGCTAAAAAGTCAACCCCATTGCTGCCTCTCTGAATGAAATTGGGCTTTTTCCTGCAATTTATTTTTATGTGACATGAAATAAATAAATAAGCATTTACTAAACACCTACAGCATGCTGGGGACTGGGTTAAGCACTAGAACACAAAAGCAAAGTAGTCCCTGACCTCACAGATCTTACAATCCAGCCATAGATAGGTAGATACAAAACAACTGGAGGTGGGGCAAGGCATTAACAGCTGGAGGTATCAGAGATTTCATATATAATGTGATGCTTATTTGAATTTTGAAGGAAATTAGAACATTTAGGAGACAGAATGAAGTAAGTGTTATATTCCAGGTTTTGAGTAATATCCTATTCAAAACTACAGAGAAGAGAGAAGGAAAGGCATGTACAACAGGAATAAAGAAACATTTGACTGTGGCATAGGTTGTAAAAAAATGAATAATGTCTAATGCATTTGGAAAGGTAGGTTGGCACTATATTTTGAAGCATTTTAAATGTCAAAGAGAAGATTTCATATTTGATCCTACAGATAATAAGTAGCCATTGTAGTTTATTGAGTAGATAAGTTAGATACTTAGGAAAAAACTGTGTGGAAGACAGATGGGAGTGGGGAGAAACTCAAAGTAGGGAAAACAACCAAAAGATATTGTAATAGTCCAGCCAGGTGGTTATGAGGAGCTTAAGGAGGGTCATGATTGTGAGTAGAGAGAGGGAAAAGATGGATGGGAAACATGTTGTGAAGGGAGAAATGGGGATCTTTGGCATCCGACTAGATATGGAAGTGGAGAATTCAATTCATTAAGCATTTAAAGTGGATGCAAATTAAAGTAGCCCAAATAGATTCACAAACATTCTTGAAAATTAGTTTTAAGTACTCACACACAGTAGCAAATTTATTGTCAAATTCTAAATATAGTTGTCTAAAAGACACTAAGTTAACATTTTCCTCTGGGCAATTTCAAAGCACATCTTGCTTTGACCAAGAAAAAGCCTTTGTTTGTTCATTATTATAATTGGAAACTCTTTGACTTCAGAAGCAGAAGGTGGACAGCGGTGATCAACTCTAGTGATCTGGTTACATCATGTGAATGCCAAGAACATGAGTTGTAGCAGCCACCTAACTCTAAAGCCCTAGTGGAAAAGGGTTTGCAACTGGTTTACATCTATAATGTACAATGAAAGTAAGGCCTGCTTAGGAGTCAGGAAGAGAAATTAGAAATTACATGAACCCTAAAAAAAAAAATTCAAGGGGAACATGAAAATTTACATGTTGAAATTTAACAACTTTGAGGAAAATATCAACTGATGATTTCATGAGTTAAAATACATGTACATAAATGGATATATTTTAGATATATTTAATGTGTTTAAATATATACATACATTTATATTTCAACATATGTTTATATATTTATATCAAATTTTAAACTTCACATCCAGTGTCTAGAAAGCATTTAATTATAGATTCATGGTAGAATGGTGTTAGAGCTTTCCTGTCAGACACTATAAGAAAACCAAATCCTCAGAATTCATGTTACATATACTTCTTGAAGAAAAAAACAAGCTAAAAGTAATTTTTCCAACACTTTATCTCCTGAAGTTCTATTAACTAGAATTTCCCTGCCACATAGTTAAATGAAACTCAGTGTCCATGATTTCGACCTCAGGAAATTTAAGATTCTGATTTATAAAGATTAAATTACCTTCAGTAGAGTTTTAATGCCTTGTATATTTTATTAAATTTTAACTTTTGAGAATCAGTAACTTACAAGTGGTATATGTGATTTGTTTAATTCATGCTAATATTTCATTAATTTAGATATTCTATTACTTAGATATGACAGATTCTGACATTTTACTGTAAGTTTTCTCAAATATTAAAATCTTTATTCTTCATCTTGAATCAAAGCCTATATTTTTGTTCCTTCTTTTTCAGAGGGGGGGAGAAAAAAATAGAGAGATGGGAATGGGAAACAAAGGGAGGGAAAGGGTAAAGGGAGACAGACACAGAAACACAGGAAGAGAGAGAAAAGAGAGAATAGATTATATATAATATATACACATTACATATATATACATATATATGTATAAATAATATGCATTTTCTCATTACAATAATTAATGATGATGTATGTGTTGGAAAGCTTTCTATCAGATCCTTAGTATTAAAAGTAAGGTCCATTTTAAATAGGCAGATACCCAATATCACCTTACGCTCAAGAGTTGACAAATAGAATTTTTGAGAACCTATCTAGATTTATTAATTCTCAAACTTGGGTAATGTGTTGAATAGTTTACCTATTGATTCTTTCATGGCATCAAAATCCCATGTTCAGATCTCAATAAGACAGTAGCTTATGGTTATGTTCCAGTCCCAATTCAATAGTACACTTTGGAAACCTCTTGTGTGAGTCCTTGGCTGAACTCAATTGTGAGTGATCAGTGCTTAGATGGGGCAATGTGCTCATTTCATCCTCTCTAAGTTAAAATCTATATATGTATTTTTTCTTTCAAGATGTAGTGTGTTGACATATCTTTGACTTAGTGGTCCTACATTCTTTGTCAAGTGAAATTCACATCTGTCTGCTGCTTTTACAAAGTACTTGAGAAATTGATCTACTGTATCGATTTTCTTTTGAGACTATTTCAATAGCTGACTCTCTAAACAGTACTTAAGACCCCAAATCAAATTCCTAAAAAAAATGATGCCAGTGACTCACATTTCCTAAATTATTGGGAAACCACTTTGCATAAACAAATTCAAATATCCTCATTTCACCTAGCAAAAGACTTGGAAAAGATGAGCACTACCTTTTATTTCCCTCAGAGATTCAATAATATCTGGCTATACTTTTACAAATTCTATGAGTACATTTGCTTTTTCTAGTTTTAATTGGGTTAGCGTTTTCTATAAAGTTTGGTAGTTTGCTCAGCACACAATTTTTCATGGAGTTCCATCAATAAAACTTTAAATTGCTTTGAAGAATGTGAAGACAATTCCTAGTATGAATCTTTGCTGCTGCAATTAAACCAACAGTCATATATGAACCCTACAAAAAAGAAATACAACCACTGAGCCCTTTACAGCAAAAATATAAATATAAAGCCCAAGTGTCAGTGTCATGTTGACAAATTACATGGGATTCATCTTCATGAAAAATTTCCAGCTTTAGCAACAGTTTGTTTTTAATTTAGTAAACTTTCTTACCTACAAAATCATCTCTAAACATAAGTCTATGCCTACACAGTTTTAACCCTATGACCATGGTTTAATTTGACTACATTGAGGGGTAAATTCAGACTGAGCAGTTTGTCTGTCCAATGAACTGGTCAACTTTCAGTAAATTCATTTCAATTAAAAAAAACTTTTTTTAAGTTCTGATGAATACCAAAGAATAACAATGATCATTAATAATAAGTCATTTGGTATGATAGTCATAATTCTGTTCAGATTGTCAAATGGTTTCCTTAGTCCTTCTGTGACTGGTCTCTAGCAAATTAAACTAAGCTCTATGAGTCAGTTTCTTCAGTGGTAAATTAATGTGAATAAGACAGTATGTAATATCCATCCTACCAATAAGGCCCTTTTTGATCCAGAAAACTAAATAAGAGTTTTAACCTCAGTATTATGTATTATGCTATAATTCATATTTTTAAGATTCTATTACACACACACATATACACACATATGTTTAAGATTCTATAGAGGAAGGAAAATTCGATTTCCATTTTATACTTAACCAGGTATATTGTGTATGTGTATTGTCTTAGCTTCTAGTCTTTATACTTAAATATATAATAGAAAATTTTAAATGAATGGAAATGAAAATGGTATAATACTTTCTGACAGCAAAGATGGTAGAGTAAAATCAGGGACCAGCTAGAGCTGTTCCCCCAAACCCCTCAAATACCCCAGTAAAATGACTCTAAACAAATTCTAGAGCAGCAGAAGCCACAAAATGACAGACTGAACAAATTTCCAGCCCAAAACAATCTGGAAGGTCAACAGGAAGAGTCTATTGCACCAGGCTAGAAGCAGAACACTGACATGGATGGAGCTGGAGCAGGCTTTAGGGAACTGAATGGCTGACAGCTACTATGGTTTCCAGACTTCTCAACCCACAAACACCAAAGACAGCTTAGAAGGTCAGTGAGAAGGGTCTTTCACCTGGCTGAGAGTGGATCTGCTAAAGCAGAGGCTGCTTTGGGAACTCTTCACATAACAAATGTCAAAAGTCAAATAATTGGCTGGGGAAATGAGCAAACAGAGAAAAAAGAAACAGACTATAGATTCATACTTTCTCAGACATTTTCTTATGTCACTGGTGATGAGGAAGATCAAAAGATACAAACAGAAGACAACAAAGTCAAAGCTTCTACATTCAAAGCCTCCAAGAACAATATGAATTGGTCTCAGGTCAAGGAAGAGCTCAAAAAGAATTTTGAAAATCAAGTAAGAGAAGTAGCAGAAAAATTGGGAAGAGAAATGAGAGTGATGTAAGAAAATCATGAAAAATGAGTTAGCTTGCTAAAGGAGACCCAAAAAATGCTGAAGAAAATAGCAGCTTTAAAATTAGTCTAACCCAAATGGCAAAAGAGGTCCAAAAGTTCACTGAAGAAAATAATACTTTCAAAATTAGAATGGAGCAAATGGAAGCTAATCACTTTGTCAGAAATCAAGAAATTATAAAACAAAACCAAAGGAATAAAAAAATAGAAGACAATAGGAAGTATCTTATTAGGGAAAGGAATCCACCAGTCACCTCCTGAAAGTCCAAAAAGAAAACTCCTAGGAATATTTTAGTCAAATTTCACAGTTCCCAGGTCAAGGAGAAAATACTACAAGCAGCCAGAAAGAAACAATTCAAGTATTGTGGAAACACAATTGGGATAACACAAGATTTAGCAACTTCTACACTAAGAGGTCAGAGGATTTGAAATATGATATTCCAGAGGTCAAAAGGGATAGGATTAAAACCAAGAATCACCTATCCAGAAAAACTGAGTATGATACTTCAGGGGAAAAAATGGTCTTTCCATAAAATAGAGGACTTTCAAGCATTCTTGAAGAAAAGACCAGAGCTGAAAAGAAAATTTTACTTTCAAACGCAAGAATGAAGAGAAGCATGAAAAGGTAATCAAGAAAGAGAAACCATAAAGGACTTACTAAAGTTGAATTGTTTACAATCCTATATGGGAAGATGATATCTGCAACTCATGAAACCGTTTTCAGTATTAGGATAGTTGAAAGGAATATATGTGTTCATGTGTGTGTGTACATGCATACATACATACATACATACATACATGCACATATATATTTATATATGTATATATATGAGAGAGCACACAGGGTGAGCTGAATATGAAGGGATGATATCTAGAAAATAAATTAAGTGTTGAGAGGAATGTACTAGCAGAAACAGAAAGGGAGAGGTAGAATGTAATAAATCATCTCACGTAAAAGAGGCAAGAAAGAACTTTTACAACAGAGGGGAGGAAGGGGAAGATGAGAGGGAATAGGTCAGCCTTCCTTTCATTCGATTTAGTTTCAGCAGGGAATAAGATATACGCCTAATATGGTATAGAAGGTTATCTTACCCTATAGGAAAGCAGAGGGGAAGGGGATGGAGGATAATAGAAGGAATGGCAGATTGGGAGAAGGGGTAATCAGAAGCAAACACTTTGATAGATGGCTAGTTCAAAAGAGAGAACTAAATAAATGGAGGGCAGGAGAGGGATATATAGTTAGTCTTTCATAACATGACTATTATGGAAGTGTTTTGCATGACTACACATGTACAACTTTTATAGAATTGTTTGCCCTCTCAATGAGGGTGGATGGGTTGGGGGCTAGGGAGAGATTATGGAACTCAAAGGTTTAAAAATGTATGTTAAAAAAAACATTTTTACATGCAACTAGGAAATGACATATAAGCAATGGGGTATAGAAATTTATCTTGCTCTGCAGGAAAATAGAAGGGAAAGGGATAAAGCAGGGGTGGAGAGTGGTAGAAGGGAGGGCAGATTGGAGAAAAGGGTAATCAGAATATATGCTGTCCTGGGCTGGCAGGAGAGTGGAGATGGGGAGAAAATTTGAAATTCAAAATTTTGGAGAAGTGAATGTTGAAAAGTGAAAATAAAATTTAAAAAAAACTTTAAAAGAAAACCTGTTAAATGATATTAAAATAGAAAGCCAAAACATTGAATTCAGAAGGAAAATTCTCAGTAACATGGGTTTTCAAATTTATAACCAGTTGAAAAATACAGTGATTTGATCAATTCGTTCAGTTGTGTCTGACATTTCATGATCCCATTTGGGGTTTTCTTGGTAAAGATATTGGAGTAGTTTACCATTTCCTTTTCTAACTCATTTTACAGATGAAGAAACTGAGGCAAAAAGGGTTAAGTGACTTGTCCAGGGTCACATAACCACTCTAGATTCCCCCCCACCTCAAAAAAGTCCTTCATTTCAGAAACATATATAAAATTATTGATAATCTTATGTCACAAAAATGTTTAGTACTATATACTCAAGGAGTTTATGTAGGGATGTTGGAAGTTGTACATTATTTATTTCTAGCATTAATGGTTCCCCTAATGGGGTATTCCCTTCACTGATGAAATTTACATTGCTCCATGTTTTAGTAAACAGTTTCATAAGTTCCATTTAGTAAATGAGTTCATGAGTTTATCAAATGGTTTCATGAGTTTGTGAGTTTCATGATGTAGACCTATATCACTTAGCAATCAAACTTTTGATAGTAAGACTTACCGAAGTTTGTTAAGTTAGGTCTAGAGTAATAGACATGCAGTCCACTACCAGGACCATTGTATAATGTTTAAATTATAAGGAAATACATAAAAAATGAACGTTAACCTGAGCTACTGACTTTCTCTGTGTGTATGAGTTTCTCTGCACATACTATCAAAAGTGTTAATAGTAAATGTTAACATACTGGAATATAACAATACATGTTAGTGCATATTTTCACATGTTGGAGAATGGATCTTTCACCACAGAAACTGGCATAAAATTGTAAAAGACACATTACAGATGCAAGAATATGGGAAGAACAGGGAATGAAAAACTGTTCTGGATTTTTTCTGGTCTGTGCTCATTAGATCCTTTAGGTTCAACAAAGCATATCATGAAAACTTTGCTTTTTTTCCATTTTTTAAAATACTAAAATGTGATATTCTGAATGTAGGGAAGAATTAAGGGCAGCATTTTCAAGTGTGTCACATACCAAGGTTTCGCCTCTAGGTTTCAAGTCCTAAGCACTTTAGGATAAATTCAATGAAAATATTTTCTTGATCTTTCCCGACTCTCACACTTGCTGAGATATAACTATTACTCCTGTGTTTGATAGGGGGATGGGAAGAGGATAAGATAATTTTCATCAATTATTTGTAGTATTATCAAGGTGAATTTGGATGAGATATTATTTGCTTGGAGGCAAGCTGATCTCATCTGATCTTAGAAGATAAGCAGGATTGGGATTGGTTATTACCTGGATGGGAGACTGCCTGGGAATATCTGGTGCTGTAGGCTTAATTTCTATTTTGGGGAAGGGGGCAGGTAGGTGGCACAATGGAGAATGGTAGGCTTGGAGTCAGGAAAGTCTGAGTCTAAATCTGACCTCAGACACTGACTAACTATGTGACCTTGGCAAGTCACCTAATCCTATTTCCCTCAGTTTCCACATCTGTAAAATGAGCTGGAGAAGGAAATGACAAACCACTTCAGTGTCTTTGCCAAGAAAATCCCAGATGGGTCACAAAGAGTCAGACAGAACTGACTGGCAACAAATGACATAAGGATAGCACGTGAAAGTTTCAGAAAGACAATTTTTGCTTGATAGAAAGAATGATTTCCTCCCAGCTCTACCAGAATGGAATGGGCTGCTTTGGAAGGTGGTATATTTTATATCTTTAGAAGCATCTGAATAAAGGTGGAAAAAGAAACAACACAGTAAAAAAAAAAATAGTAGCAATATACTGTTTAGTTTAGATGATCTCTGAGATCCCTTTCACTTAACTATAGAGTCTTTTCTTCTAAACATAATAAAAGAAAAACTGGAATTCTTTAAAAAGTAAAAAACCGTTTTCTGTGTATCCATCTACACGTGCATAAGGTGATGCCTAAGCAGTGCCACTTTTATGGAAAAAAGGCAATGTGGATATTTTCCTTTGCCTGTTACTTTGTTATATTTTCTCCAAAGGTTAATGACAAGATCTATTAACTGCATGATTTGCATAAACTTTCTGGAAGCCTTGAGCATTTAATACTGCATCATTTTATTCACCATGTCGCTTTACAGAGTGTTGACTGTTTATGCTATGTCTTTTCAAGTAATATTTGTGACAGCAGTCGCCCTACATCACTGGTGGATACTATTCTCCATGAAGTCTTCTGGAGTGAGTGAGATAAAAATAAAAATGTTCTGATATTTTCCCCCAGGAAAGTGCCAGTAGTTTCCAAAGCTCAAATAAGCTTTAACTACATCCCACAGAGCAATGTTTCAAAGTGTATTATTACTGTGATCAAAAAGGATCAAAACATGTTACTAGGAAGAACTAAGTATCAACTCACATTAAACATTGTTCTATAAATTTGCTATGAAGAGTTTTCTGTTTCTGAGGATCTCTTCTACTTAAATTTTATATAACCAATTTAGTTTGATTTTTACTAATTATAGTTTAAAAAAACAAATGCTCAATTCATCCATTACATGTGTTTTTATCATCTTTTTGATTTACAATAGATTTGTAAGGAATGTAAAGCATGAATTTTTGACTTTGAAATTAAGAAAACAGGATGGTATGTTAATAAATATTTATTAAATGAAATAATAATGGACTAAAGGAAGTTATGTCATTAAAAGTGCTTACAAATTTGTTTTCTGGTGAATTTGGAGAGAATACCCTGATTCCAAAAAATTTCCTACCTAGGCTTTTTTTCTTACATTCCTTAAAATACCAGTTTAAGAAAGGAGAGGAATGAACATAATAAAGGATAAATTATTCTAATTCTCATCTTCTGACTTTTGGACATTCAAACAAATACTCATGGGAGCCAAAAGATAAGAAAAGATTCTCCTGGAAGGACTGCCTTACTGGAAATTATAAGAGATGTCATGTTAGCATTCTCACAAAAATATTCCGTAGTAATAGAAATCTTTCACTAAACTTCTGTGATTCTATATTTTAGTAATATGTTCTTTGAAAGATAATTCTAGCTTCCTCTCCCATACATATACACAAACATCAATATATTTATCTGAGGGGATAATATGGATGCACATATATTTAAAATCAGGGAGAGATTTAGGGAATACTTGGAAATGTCCATCAAGTCATAATTAAAAAGATTTAATTTATAATACAACTAAGATATATTTGTTGTGATTTACCAAACCAGTCCAGGGTTGAAGAATTTTCAATAATTCCCTTAGAAAAACCTGGTAAGGTAAGAGGAGAATAACTGGTATTGCCCTGCCTTTCCAAAGTGATCTGTTCTGGTCTAAAAGTAGATCCCCACCCTAAAAAAATGGCTGCAAAATAGTGTTTTTTTAAAAAACTAATCAACCACTGTACATTTTTTTCATGCTTTCTTTTACTTTGAAAAAAAGTTCAAGTTTTGTGTTTTCTTCTTTTTTCAAATAAAAAAAAGTATTATCATTGCTCTTTGTTTTTGTGTGATAATTATTTCTACTTAATCATTGCCACTCACTTCACCTTACCACCATAGAATACTTATCACAAAGGGGAGGAAATGTTATTTAAACCCACCTGATGGTGACCCAAGTTTCAGTATGTGTAAGAAATTGTACAGTAGTGATTCTGCCTCTTCTTTGAAAGGAGGAAGGCTTACCTCTTCATCAGTTCTCTAGGATCTGGAGTGTTTTTAATAGATCCTCACAGTTGACTGATCTTTTTGTTACTGTCATTAATATTATAATAATCATTGGGCACAATGTTCCCTTGATTTTTTTTTTCTTCTTTGTACTGCATCACTTCACATGTCTTTTTTTTTGGTTACATTTCTCTGAATTCCTCAGGCAGAAGGAGGATATTGCCTTGAGGGATGATGGGGAAGATGTACCAAATTACCAAATATGTTGATGTAGGATTCTGAAGAACAGAAAGAGATGGAGTAGAAAAAGTGGTCACTGACATGGAAGGCACTTTCTTTTACCTTTGTATCTGCTTTCCCATGACAACGCTAAAATAGTGAGGCTCCTTGAGTAGAAACAATGTTGAGATGGGTAAAAGTATGGTTCCGGAGTGTTGTGGCATATGCAGAACAGAGAAGCAGAACCAAAGGTTGGGTGGCTGTGACACATGACAGGATGGGAAGAGAAGGATCCCAAAGAGATGGTTGGGACCAGTGCCAAGACAAAGTGAAAGAGAAACACCACTAAGAGTGAGTGAGCAACCAGAGTTCCCAGGAGGGAAGTGAACATTGAGAGTGGTGAAGTATTTTACCTACTTGTAGAAGCAAAAAGAGGATGAAATTTTCTCAGGAGGTACTTGGTAAAATTCACAAACACAAATACACACTTTTAATATACCCTTATTCTAATGAAAGGAATTGCTATCTACAAAAGAAAAAGAGACAGAAGATAGAGGTAACCAGCTGACTGAGTATCATAGAGAGCTTGGCATTACCCCCAGAATGGCCTTGGTGTTTAGTATTTAAATTCTAGGGTGAAGATGCTGTAATCACTCAATAAGAGTCAGGCACTAGATCCATAATGCATCTGGCTTTTAAATTGACATTCTGTCAGTTCCATTGTCCCAATATATCCACCATCTAATGTGCTACATTCAACCACACAATCTCAACCTAATATCAGGCCTTCATCAACTCTTCCCCAAACTATTTTAGCAGAGTAAATGAATTTTAATTCAGGGAACAATGTGAAACCATTTTAGGTCTTTGAGCAGGGAAGTTAAATAATCAAATGGTACTTTAGAAAGATTAAACTAGGGACTTTAGGTAGGGTTAGAAGGTTAATAGAATAGTCTAGATCTTAATTGATAGAGAATTGACACAGGATGATGGCAGTAGGGACGGAAAAAAAAGAATGGATGCTAATGAAGGATTAGCCAGCAAGATTTACTGACTAATTGAAAGTGGGGAGTTTTCAGAGTCAAAAATGACCCCAACATGTTTAGATTAGATGATTGGATCATTATTAGAATTAGATAAGGTAATATCAATATTATAGACACAGCAAGGACATGTGAGTGGCTTTTTGGAATCAGAAAAGACTTGGTAGAAAACTAGTATAAAAGATTTGGCAATGTGTAACTGTTTTCTATATAGGTATAGAACTTTTCATCATGTTCAAAGTGTGACATCTTAGTGAAGTAGTCTTTACCCATGGAATTAATTGAGAGGTAAATTAATCTAGTTTGCTGGCTTATGAAGGTTCCAATAATGTATAAGAAAATCAAATCTTGTGATATTTTTGGTCTAGTCAGGACTAGAAAGATGATCTGCCAAATATTGGAACTACTATAGAAGAAGAAATTATATAATAATGCTGTCACATTTTTTCTCACTCCTTAGCCCTTTGCATTCTGTCTTCTAACCTCATCACTCAGTTGAAGCTGCTCTGTCCAAAGTTATCAATGATCTTTCAATTGTCTAATCAGATTTTTTTTCTGTCTTCCTCCCTTCCTCCCTCTTGACCTATTTCCTACATTTGACTTTGTTGGTCACCCTCTCCTTCTGGATACTCTCTCCTTTGTTTCCATGACACTACTCTCTTCTGATTTTTTTTTCTTGTATTTCTGCTCCACCTTCATGTGTCATCTACATTGTACTTTTGAGGGTGTTCCCCAATGTTCTTTTCTAGGTACTATTTTGTCTCTGTCCTTCTGTTTCTGTGTGTGTGTCTCTCTGTTTCTTCCTGTCTATCTCTGTGTCTGTGCCTTCCTGTCTCTCTAGAAAGTTATCAGTTCCCAGGATTAATCCTCATAACTGAAAATAACTCACAGATTCATAAATATAGCACCACTTCTCCCCGGCAATTCAGTCCTGCATCACCAACTCCTTGTTGGATATCTCAAACTCAACAAATCCAAAACTGTATTCATTATTCTTTTCCCCAAACTCACCCCATTTCCAAACTTCCATGTCATTTGTGAAGGTATCATCCTACTGTCTGTCTCCTAGGTTCATAATCTCAGTATCGCTTCCCAAATCTTAGCATTTCCACCTATGCAACATTGCATGCATCAGATTCCTTCTGTCTATCCACATAATCATCATTTTAGTTCAGAACTCATCATTTCTCATGTGGATTATTACAACAGCTTCCTATTACTTCTCCTTGCTTTATGTCTTTCTTTATTCTTGTCCACCCTCCAGACAGATGCCAAAGTGAGTTTCCTTAAATGCATATCTAACTATGGCACTCAAAGAACTCCATGACTCATTAAATGCCATAAAATACAAACCCTTCTGTTTAGTTGTTAATGTCCTTCACAACCTGACCCTAATCCATCATTCTAGTCTCATTTTGCATTAGTACCTTTCACACACTCTTTAATACAGCACTCTATGCTTTCCCACTGTTCTTCACAAATGGCACTTTATCTTTGTACTAGTTATCTGGTCTCTGGATCCAGGTAGCTCAGGAGGAAAAAGTGAGGTTGCTGACCTTGCATAGCCCTCCCTCATTCAAAATAAAGTCCTGTGCAAGTCATGTCATCATTTCTCTGATGTCATGGTCTTCTTCAAAAATGAAGGATGAACACTACCACCACAACAACAGGTTATCCTACAAGATGAAATGCATACTTTTTTTATCCCCTCAAAGAATCCATCTTTTGTTTTAAGGCACAGCTCAAGGACCAACCTCTATAGGAAAACTTTTCTGATAATTGCTTTTACCTTCCCTCTACATTGTATATAACTACTCTGGATTCATTTATATTAATTCTTTTCATATTTATTCTGCCTATAGTTATATATGTGTTTTTGTTTCTTCCATTAGAATTTAGTTCTTTAAAGGAGAGATTTTTTTAAAAAATTGCATATTGTATTGAGCACCTCTCCTAGAAATTAATTGGTGCTTAATAAGAGTCTGCTGACTTCACTTCTGTGATTTTGTGGACATCTGGGGTGGAACTTTTAGAATTATGTTTTTCAGTTTGACATTAGTATCTTTGTTCTACATATATACTTGGCAAGGATTTTGGGCAAGATGATCTCTAATAGCCCTTAAGATGTTATAATTCTACTATTTCAGGATGAAGGAAACATGAAAAAGGCCACAGAAGTATAAATATGCATTTCTATCTTTCCTCAAAATCTTTACAATTAATATTAAATTAATAGTAATCTCTTACTATAACTATGAAAGGCAGCTAGGTGGTGCAGAGGATAGAACTGTGGATGTGCAGCCAGGTGGATTTGGGTTCAGTCATGACCTCAGAAACTTACTACCTATGTGATCCTGGGCATGTCCTTTAACCTCTGTCTGCCTCAGTTTCTTCAAGTGTAAAATGTGGATAATAATAACATTTACCTACTAGAGTTTTAAGGATAAAAACAAGATGATATTTGTACAACACTTAGCACTGAGACTGGCATATAAGAGGCTTTTAATAAATTCTTATTTCCTTCCTATTATAAGGAACATATAAAACATACTAAAAAAGAACACATAATACAGAATTCAAAATTAAAACATAATAAATTAAAAATCCTTTAGAATCATCTTGTTTCCTTTTATGGAGAACTGACTGTAATTTTTAATAACTTCAAGTTTCTTTAATTTCTTATGCTAGCTTATGAAATACTCAGTATTTTTTTGAAAAAAAATATAGACCAAAGATCTCTCCAAATAATATACTTTCAGTTTATAAAGAATTGTACACTTTCCATTGATTATGCTTACTATCACAGAATAGTTCGAAAGAGGAGCTGTTTGGGAGATTCTGAGATTTTAATCATTGTATTTGACTGCAAAATTCTAGCTTTGTATACTGGTCTCTCTCCTTGCTTCTTTAATTAATCTAAACATCTTGCCTTTTTACAATGGCTGCCATTATTTTCAAATTTATAATATGAATTCAAAGAACTTAACGTATTCTGAATGAGTTAGTCCTATGATTCTAGTAAACTGAAACCAAATATATTTTCCTTTTCAGTTGTTTTTTGACAAAATCCAACTCACTAGACCTAATTTCACCTATTCAATTTCTAGAGATCCAGGAAGGTGGCAAAATCATTGACAAGGGCAAATGTTTATAATAAAAAAAACTGATTAATCCAATAGACTATTTTAAAAAAGATACATCTACATTAATGCTCTATATATTTGCTTACTAGCCAAAGTAGGATGGGATAAACAGGACAGATGGCAAAGATATGAGAATTTAAAAAATTCTCTTCATTTTAACTTAATAACTTCCTCCAAAAGTTCTCATCAATGATTAGCTTTGAAACCATTTAATGCATCTGAAATGTCATTGATGTACTCAAGGCTCACCTAATAAACCATATCTTCAAAATGCGCCAACAAAAGCTGTCAGCAGCTAAGCCACCAGACAATCAATCACTTACCTGTTTCAGTAAAGTGGGTGAGAGGTAAAATATCTTCTACTTCTACCTGCACATAATTTAAAATTTCATATTCTTGCACAAAAGTAAAAGATATTGGCAGCTGCAGTTCCCTTCTTAGGAAGATCTTCCTCTTTTTGTCGGGCTTGCTTATTTTCGCTTGTATTTTTGGAATATGCTTTTTATATTTGACATCTGTAACACAGGTTAAGAGTGCCATGACCCTGTCATGTTTCAGTTATCTGTAATATCTACTGACTATGTCAGAGAGAGGTGCTGATAATCCTCACATGATAATAAATAGCTTGAAAACCACTTTATGTCTTTTTCTGTACCTATGGGACCTGCCATTTGGATACCTGTTTATTAAGGCTACCCTGAAAATGAGCTTTGGTGTAGATGAACTGAAAGCAGCAGAAGAAAAGCATGAAATTTGGAGAATGAATAAATCAGTTGGCAACTAAACATTTTCACAGGAAAATACACAATGTGGATTCATTCAGAGGTGTATACTTCCTATCTGAGATGTGACTGAGTCCAGGTGTTGAAAACAGATGTACAGGCGTGGGGAGTTGACAAAATTCTTCACATGGAACCAAGAAGACTTGGGTTCAAACCCTACAGCTGATACTTGGAGACTATAACCCGCTGGGCAAGTCACAGCCACCCTGAGGCTCAGTTTCCTCATCTGTAAAGTGAGAGGAATGGCTTGGGTGACCTTTGAAATGTCTTCAAACTCTAAATCTATCATCATTATAACTCAGGGTCTTTAAAAATCAAGTTTGAATTACTTATGCTTGAAGAAGCATTTAGAGAATTTTAAGAAAATTTTAAAATATAAAATCAAAGTAAATGTTTTCATTTTTTACCTCAAACAAGCTACATTTCTGATTAATATGTTATGAATGAAAAGGGCTACAACAGGACGGCAAGACATTATATCAATGTGGGAAAATAACAAAATGGAGACCTGGTGGCATTTCATTAGAATTTAACTAGTGGACAAAGAATAATGAAGACTTTTCAAAACATATGGAATATTTTACCTTAGTGTTACCATAGCAAGAATCCTACCACAGAAGTAGAATAAAGCTCTGATTTTCAAAGTTATTGTATAAGGGCTAGCCCTTTATACTTACAAGTTCATTATTCTAGGGTAGATATCACCTTGGTTATATTACATCGAAATTATTTATCACCATGAACATTTATAAACACTCAGCATTTTTTGGCAATATGCTGCTGCTCTACAGGGCACAGTCAGGCAAAAAGGCAGTAAATAAAGAGAGCTTTGTCCACTTTAAGAGAGGGAAAAAACTTAAAAAGACTTTGTACTTCCATCTTTCCTATGTTCTTCTTTTACTTTCTTCTAATCACTTTTAATGCTCAGTTCAACAAAGAGACTGTTCACTTTTGTGGTAACCATGGGACACGCAGTCTTTCTGGGAAAGAGGGAGACATTGCTATATGTTACTTGTTAGAAAGAAACAAACAAAATGACAGCTATCAGTTGTCAATATAATTAAATTTTATTGGCCATGAAACTTGGTGAGATGACTTTCCACTCAAGTGCAGAAGGAATTGATACTGCTACCAACTAAAATAACTGCTGTTAAAATTGAGATTTGTATTTCCTCTTACAAGGGTAATGTTATATAGCCTGAAAACTAATACATAGAAAATTATTTCCCTAATAATATTGGGGACACAGCTCTAAAGTGGGCTGCTAATTCTGGGCAGAGATGTGGCTGTCCAAGAATCGTTGAGGCTGAATTAGGTATGAGTTTAGGTGGTGACAGAACAAGGTAAATAACTGTTAGGAGGTAGTTATAGGTCCAGGGTTAGAGTCAAGGAAAGTGGAAATAGTCTCATCAAAGAAAGGATTCAGGTCTACAGGAGCAGGACAAGTTTTAATTGCAGGCAAGCCTGGATTAGTTCCCTTGGGAAATAAATTCTTGTTGGGGATGAGAGAGAAGTGCTATGAAGAAATTTTCTTTGTAGGGCTGCAAGACTACCTGCATGATTTTTCCTTTTTGGTAAAATTTTTTGGATATTAAAAGTCTCACTTTTAAAAGAGCCTAGAAACCAGAGACAAGTGATAAATCCTCATACCCCAAGAGCTTCTGGTCCCTTCAATACCATATTACTATACTATATACTACTATACACACACACACACACACACACACACACACACACACACACGCTATATATCGTATATAAATACAATCTATATACAGTATATGCATACTGTTATATGTGTGTGTATATATATATGAAATACTACGCTACATAATATAATGCTATATAGCCAATACTAGAGTGTTTTTTCAGGACTTCAGTGAATTTGCACCTCTCTAACTGGTGTCCTGTTCCCCTGACTCCATCAGTGTATGGGAACAGTGACATGGTACGGTCAGGAGTCTTCCTTGCCATCAGCGAGTTGACATATGGTGTATTTCTGGCTGTGCTATACAGATTAATTATAATACAAACTGAGTGCCAGAGCAGAAGCAAGAGACAGGCCATACCAGCAGCAGAATCAGCTACCGAGTGAGAATACAGAAATTCTAAGAAAAGGACCAGAGGCAACAAAGCATGTCTGGAGACTGGGAGAGCATTGTCAGCAACTGAAAGTATCAAGATTTAGAGTCCAACAAAGAGGTTAACAATAGCTAGTGATCGGGTAGATCAAAGGACTGAGCATGATCAGTTTAAACAATTTATCTAGTTCAATGAGCTGTGTATCCTTGCACACTTACAAAGTTATACATGTATGAGGCTAGCCTTTCCCCAGCCCTTTGTCCTTCCCTGATCTCTAAACAGCACCAACATACTGCTGTCTCCTGAGCGAGAGTCAGCATAACTCTCATGAGAGAGAACGTCTAGATTGTGGCAAGTAATAGAAAGTCTGGGAAGCTAAAGACTATTGGGGTTAGGAGTGTTTGGAAATGCAGGCCAATCCTTCTCTCATGAAACAAAATATCAGGAGACAACTAGTTTTACAGTAGATTGAATATTGAACCTCAAGTTAGGAAGACCTAAATCTTGCTACTTGGGTAACCCTAGGTAATCCCATTCTCTGCCTCAGTTTCCCCACTTGTAAAATAGAGATAAAACTTTCACTTACCTTTCAATTCCATTGTATGGATAAAATGACATAATATTTGTTAAGCACTGTGCAAATCCTAAAACTATACAAAATTGGCTCTTATTATGAAATAATTTATCATTAGGGATTGCCTTCTTGGCATAAGAACACGGAATTCATCTAATAATTTGCTCTGCATCCTGCCTTCCAAACCTCATCCAAAAAGTTTGGTTTTATCAAGTGCCATAGGGAGGGACCTGGGCATGTAGGAGCATAAAATTTTGGATCACTTCCTACCAATGTTGGTTTTGTTTTGTTTTTTGGCCAGGAGAGGCATGGAGTCATAATCTCCTTAATGTATCAAACACTAGTTATCTTTCAAGCAGACAAAATATTTATGGAATTTCCACTGATAGGAAAATATTATTGTGGGTCACAATCCAGATTGACAAAGTAGAAGAGGAAGTTTGAATGTACTTTCATAGCACCAGACAATTTAAAACTGAAGAACATAGTGATGATTATTTTAACAATAAATAAAATCCTAATAATATACTCATTTATCTTGATTTGAAATAGATTCTATGCACAGACTCCACTTAGAGAGGCAACCTCTACTTCTGGAAGCTTTCTTAGTACTAGCTGGCAATACTTTGCCCTTTGTAGCTTTGCCCTGGTGTAGAAGTATGTGGAGATCATTTTGGGTAGCTCACACCATGTTCAGATACTCATTGGACATGTGTGGACAGGAGATTGAAGGGATAAGGGAAATAGTATGGATTTAATCCATGGCAGGAATAACGTGGATGGTGGGAACTTCATTTGAGTCAGAGGAGTGAACGTCTTTTTATTGTACACTAACTCAGCTGTAAAGAGGATAGTACAATTATCTTTCTTTAATATTTTCTAATAAACTTTGTTTTTATATTACATATTTTCCACTATATCTCTTCCCTCACTCAGCTGCAAAGAGACATCCCTTATAAATGAATGAATGAATGAATGAATGAATGAATGAATGAATGTATAGATAGCTAAATGAATGAGTGAAGAGATGGAGGAAAAGGTTCAGAAAAATAAACCAATATAAAGAAATCTTATGTTATCATCAGTGACCATCTATAACAGAGGTATCAAAAGCATCCCTTTGGGGCCCAACACTAACTGCTGTGATCCAAAACAAATTAAATTGTAATTGGGAAATATCAAACAAAATACATAAAAACATAATAGACCATAGATAACATCAATCAATATTTTTCTTAGTCAATATGCAGTCCACATGGGTCATTACACAGGTTTTAGTGGTCCCCATTTCTACTTGAGTTTGACATCACTAATCTACACCCATGGTCCCCTATTTCTGCAAAGACGGCTGGGAGCCGCTTTTCCATATCTCTTCTTAGGGACAAGTTTCAGTCGTGTTTTCAGAATATTCAGATTCAATTTGCTAGTTATCATTCTTTCAATTCAAGGAAATTGACTACATAAAAGTTAAATGCCCCTAATTTATGTTTAAAATGCATCTACCTCTCATTTTTTTTCCTTCTTAGATTCTTCCATCAAAGGTTATGAGTTCTTAAAAACAGTCTTTACTTACCTCTAGACCCCCACATTTTGAGCACTCCTCTCCTCCAATAATCATGTGTATATTAAGCTTTTTACTTATTCTATTTCCTCCGTGAACTTCATAAACTATTCTAGGCTCCATTCTCTTTGGACAGAATGATTGATTTGGAGTCAGGAAGATGATATCAAATCCTACCTCAAATTTATACTAGCTGTGTAATCCTGAACAAGTTACAGTGCTGCTGTGTATCGTTTCCTTCTCATATGTAAAACTGAGAAAACAGCAACTACATCACAGAGTTGTTAAGAAGAACAGATAATACATAAATAAAGTGCTTTTTACAAATAATAAAGCACTGTATAAATACGAATCGTTATTTCATCTGCTCCTGTGGCTTCAACTATCAATTCTACTCAGAAAACCCATTCATCTAACTATTTACTATTCAACTAACTATTTACCCTCAGTCTCTCTGTTATCTCCAGTCTTATACCATCTTGGGCATCTCCAACTGAATGTCCCACAAGCATCTCAAGCTCCATATGCCTAAAGCAAAATTCATTATCTTTTTCTCAAAACCATAAGCAGTTCCATCCTTCTAGACACTCAGGTTCACAACTTTAGATCCTCAAATCTTTCTCACCCCTCACACACAATTAGCACTAAAGAATGTATATATTTATCAGCATCATATAGCACTTATATGATAATTTTATTAAATTTATTAATTTTAAAAGACATAAGTAATAGACTGGCATTTCAGTCTAATAAAACTTACTTAACTTTCCCAAGTACTTTCTAAAAATATCAAATTTATTTTATATGACTGCATTTATGCAGATGTTTACACAGACAAATCAAGAACTTTTCTTTATGAGTTCCGTAGTTCTCTGTGTTATTGCTAAGATGAATAAGGGCTAATACCTAAGTGTTCATAAAGTTAAATCACATCTGCACTAAGTAGAATAATGGAGAGACAGCTAAGAATTTCCTTCCAAATCTTTCAAGTTAATGCATTATTTGGAAAAATTAAACTGTCCTTTTCAGAGTTATTATCAGTTCATCAGGGTTTTCATTATAATGCTACCCTAGTAAATTCACTCCTCTTCTTGGTTAAGCATTTTAGGAATTGGAAACAAATCAGTTAAAGAAAGAAATGAAAGAAAACAATGTATTGAATTACATCTGGCTTATTCTTTGTTTAAGGGCAACAACAGTTCTATAAATTTTATATGGTAAGTCAGCATTAATCGGAATATCTTCTTGCTCTGAAATGCTGGAGAGATCAGTTATTTTTACATTGGTGATACCCTTCAGACTGAAGGCATCTGCAGAAGAACTTGCCATGAGGCTGAATTTAATGTTGTCTTCCTTTCTGATTCTACTGAAGATCTATTCAACTATATCAGAGTTTTCTCCAAAACCTTTCCAAAGAAATTTCCCTTATTTATCCTTCCAGGGATACCAGTAGGATATTGAGAGGTTTATCTGCCAGGTGACAAACTAGCTTTTATTTTACTTTACAGAGAGCTTCATTTTCAATTTTTGAGAAAAATTGGCTTAATGTAGATATTAACTGTTCTATAAAAATTTGATAGAATTATGTACCCTGGCCTCAGTAGCTCTTTTACAGGTCCTGTTTCTTTATCTATGACTGAATTATTTAATATTATTATTTGGTGTTCTGTGAGTTTGGATACTTTGTATTTTTGAAGATAATCCTCCATTTCTATTTTAGCATTAGTTATATTGCAATACAACTGTGTATACAATAGGTTCTGATAATTGCTATAATTTTTCAGGTTTCATTGTGATTTTCTATGGGTTTTTTTTGGTTAATTTGACCTTTTCACTTCTTATTATGAATCATAAGCTAAAAGTTGATCAATTTTGTTAGTTTTTTCCAAGAAATTTATTTTAGTTTTCTTTGTAATTTTAATGGTTATTTTGATTTCCTCTAATTTTCAAAATTTGTGCTTTTATTTTGGGTGTGCTTGGGTTTTATTTTACATATTTAAATACATAGTTATTAATCTTCATTTTGTTAATGCACAGTTTAAGGGATACAATTTTTCTTCTGAGAACTACTTTATCTGTACTTCAGAAATGTTGATATGTTAATTTGCCATTACCACTGTTTTTTTAAACAAATACTTATCAGTGTTGTTTACTATTTTATTGTATTATAATAAGTAAAGGATATAATTTCATTTTCACTTTGTTATTTTTTATGCATTTTTTTGTGAAAAGTGCCATATGATAATGAGAAATATGCACAATGTTTAGTGTTTTGTTTGACTTTTGAAGCTCACCACCTTCTGGTTCTGGTCTAACTTCTGAGTTTACAATATCTTATTTTCCTCACACAATTTGCTACAGACAAATAGCATGATATTTCTCTCCCAATTCCTGCCTTTCCACGGATTATATAGTCCATCCTTCCAGGAATATCCTTTCCCCATGGGCGCAGCTAGGTGGTGCAGTGGATAAGAGCACCAGTGCAGGAGTCAGGAGACCCTGAGTTCAAATCTCACCTGAGACACTTCGCACTCACTAGCTGTGTGACTTTGAGCAAGTCACTCAACCCCAATTGCCTCATCCTGGGTCATCTCCAGTCATCCTGATGAATATCTGGTCACTGGATTCAGATGCTCTGGAGGAGAAGTAAAGCTGGTGACCTGCACAGCCCTCCCTCACTCAAGACAAAGTCAAGTGCAAGTCTCATCATCATTTCCCTGACGGTGTGGTCTTCTTCAGCAACAAAGGACGAACACACACATATCCTTTCCCCTCAACTATTCCTCCTAAAATCTCCAGTTTTCTTCAATGCATGGATCAAATATTACCTCCTTTAGAGAAGTTATTCTGAGTCCCCAAAGTAGCAGAGTTCTTCTCATTAAAATTTATATGGAATAGAAATTAAATGGAATAGAATCTATAACAAATTTTAGTGATTTATATTTTAACAAGTTTTCTGTGAGTGAGTTATGCAACAAATACGTTTATTACTCATTTTGATAATAAATTCATTTTTGCTACTGTTTCTACTAACTTATCAACCCAATTTTGAAAAGAAAAAACTTATGATACAAATTATTTAATTAAATGTTTCTTAGGCTCTTGTATGAAAATGATTTTTTAATATGTAGTTTAGAGCATGTATCTAACAGTTGAGAGAGCTGGGTGTGCAATATGAGACAATGATATGAAAGGAATGATATGTATCTGGATTTCAAAGGAACAGTAAATTAACGGATTTTGACTGGCTTAGCAAAAACTACTTCCTAGCAAGGTCTGGAGCAGAACCCAGCTTTCTTGATAGTCCCTTCACTGCTCTTGTACAGCTTCTACAACAAAAGAGATTCTTAGCAAATGAATAGGTTTCTTCCCTCTAAAAGCCTAGCCTACGATGTTCTAAGAAACAAATTTCAATAAAAATGCTTAACTCATCTGAATGAATAAACTCTTTCCAATCATCTTTCCTTCACATTTAAAATATGCTCATTATAAATGACCTGTAAACCAGGATTCTGGACTCCCACCTCTTAGTATTCCGATATTTGGGCCAACCCATTGAATCATTTGGTCTTTGGTTCATTTTGCCTCCACCAAGAGTTCCCTTAGGGAAATCTCAGGATATAACTCCCATATGTATATTGTATCACAGTCTCCACAGATCTGAGTAAACATTCCCCAGCTCCCATGCAAAAATACAAAGTAACAAAGCATATTGAGAATAGGAGAGTCTTTTTTCACCCCTCGAAAAATATCAAAATCACAGAAAGGACTCAGAGTAGCTTCATAAAAAAACACAATTCTCCCTCCCCTCCCCCTTCTTCTAGTACCTTTGATAGCTTACAAGATTTACTGTGTTGTCCTATAGTTTGGACTTCTTAGAGTCCAAAGAAGATGGACTGGGACTGAGAGTCAATCCTTCAATATTTCCTTAAATCATACTTTCAGGTCTGGCAAGTGTAAAAGTCACCAACCTAATAGAACTATCCTTTATAGCTTACAAGATTCACTGTGTTATCCTATAGTTTGGACTTTTTAGAGTCCAAGAAAGATGGACTGGGACTGAGAGCCAGTTATTCAATATTTCCTTTCAGGTTTGGCAACTACGAAAGTCACCAACCTAACAGAACTATCCCAAGGGTTTGGAGACAGTGGAGATGTTGTTGCCTAGCCTTGCTTTGATAAATACAGTTTGCCTTGTACATACCTAAAAGCAGCCAAACTAAAAATCTCTTAAAATGTCATATGATTGCCTTTTCATAAAACTGAAGTGGCCTTACTACTAACTAGTTTGAATTAATGGAGTTTTACTGTGATTTCTGATTAAGAAAGTCCTACTGTTCTCCATCTTATGCCATTCTAACACTGAACAAAATTAGTAGTTTTGTGCTAATAAGCCACCGAGTATTTCAAGAGAAAATTCTTTTTAGTGGAAATTCGTGGATGCCTATAAGGCAAAGTTTTAACAGTTAGTGACAACAAAATTTTGAAAATTGATCCCTGGAGTAGGATTCAGTAGTTCTGGATTTTATTAATAAATCTGTACACCTTAATTAAGCTTCAACCCTTAATGTGCAGCCATTTTGCAAACAATGGATAATCATATTACTCCAAGTGCAGCTTGTAATCAACACCACCACCATCCCTCCACCAAAAAAAATAGATTCTATAAAACTTCAGGGAAATCTGTAACAATTCTCTAAATAGAAAACAATAATTAAAGTGATGACAGCATTCTGTCTTAATAAAATAAGTTAAAATAACAAATACATATTATTTAAATTCAAAGGAATTTTTAAACAAGTTTGTAATAAATGTACTCTATGAAGTAATTTTATGAATTTTTAGCATATAACTTTCTATTTTTTATTTTCAGAGATTTTACTTAAAGGAGGTGGTTTTATTTTGAGATAGCCTATATTCAGACTTATTTGTTATTAAACTTCTATTTAAGTAAAGTGAAATTTACAAATACTTGGAGCTTTTTAAAGATTGTTAGGACATAAATATAGAAAGAATTATCTGTTAACAATGATCCTGTCTGTTTTTTGAAAAGTATGATTTTATCTGGAGAAAGGGTAAGTGTCTGGTAAGACTTGCTTTGTCAGAACTAGTTGGCCTATCTGGAGTGATCAAGCCAATGAAGGGCTGATTAAACTTTTATGAAGCAATCTGTAATACAGAACAGAGTTCACCGGGGTCCTCTGCTATTTCCTCATTGCATATTTCTTATTGCAAATTGATGCAGTAATTTCAGACAACATTTCACTAAAAAAAAAAATCCAACCACATGTCTATATGTCTTCTACATAAAGGTACATTTTAATTTAGTTACTGTACACCTGAAAATTCTGCAAAGGATAGAATCAGTGACTAATTTGGGAGCAATATTAACCCCTTTTAGGTCATGTGGTGTCTCAGAAGAAGAAATCTGTTACATAACCCAAAGACCCTAGACAATTAAAGGGATGCACAGAATTAAACAATTTACTACCTTCCCACTGAAGGGAACTGATTTTGTCTGTTTCAAGTGTAGCAACAGATGTTGCTCCAACTCAAAATGATGACGATGTGACAAAATGTCATTCTTCCCCTGATAGAAATAATATCTGTCACTTTTAGTGTATCTTTCAAGTATTTGTAAAACTCAAAAGCATAATGACAGGGGTGGGAAGAGGGAAATAACTACCCTCTGGGCAGAAAAGGGATAAATCATTAAAGAGAGCCCAGAGATGTGGGCAGACCTGGCAACCTAAGTTGGAAAAGGTCTATCTAGGTTCAGGCTGTGTTGGACATCTCTGATCTGTAAATGAAATGAGCTGGAGGCATCTCTCAGATAGGAAACATGAACTTTGTGGGAAACCCAAGAGGGAGCATGAGCTTTGAACTGGGAAGAGGAAGGAACTCACACAATGCAGACATGCTAAAAGGAAAGATGGCCTCTGCCCTCAACCCTACAGAGCCATAAGAGACAATACTGAAATGTTACCTTAGGTGAAGAAGCCTAGATTCACCAATGTGAAGGACGAGACTTAATTAGTCTACTGAATATATTTCCAGTGACCTAGATAGGACAGGGGGAAATCAGAAAGACTAGGAAAATAGACTTGAAAAGATCTCCAGAAAGGATAAAGGAGACCAGTGCAATGTCAGGGCAAGAGGCCAGAAGTCCAAGGAAGGAATTCTAAGTTCTAATTCTTCCTCATCTAGACCATGTTAAAACCAACATTTATTAAATTCTTACTTTGGGACAGGCATAGTGCTAGGCACTGGCTATACAAAGAAAGAAAAGCAAAAATGGTCTTTACACTCAAGGATAGAGGAGACAGCATTCAATAAACTATGCACAAACAAGATCTATAAAGGATAAATTAGAAATAAACACAGAAAGTAGGAACTAGAATTAAGGAGGTTAGGAGAGGGCTTCCTGCTGAAAGTAAAATTCTAGCTGAGATCTGAGAGAAGACACAGAAGTGAAAAAGCATAGATGAGGAGGGAGAAAGTCCATAGATGCCAGAGTCAAAGAATGGGATGCACAGGCAGAGAGAAACTGAGGAAGCTGGGTTTATTTATTTTCTTAATTAAATTTATTCATTTTCAGTTTTCAACATTCACTTCCACAAAACTTTGAATTTCAAAATTTCTCCCCATCTCCCCCTTTCCCCACCCCAGAACAGCATGTATTATTCTGATTACTTCTTCCTCCAATCTGTCCTCCCTTCTATCACCTCCCTCCTCTCTTTTCCCCTCCCCTTTTTTTCCTGTAGGGCAGGGAAGCTAGTTTTATAAGGAAGTTATTATGTCTTCAGATCTTATTGTGATATCTGTATCAAACTATCTCAGAAAGGAAGCTTGAGTATCTTTGTTTAGCACTCAGATGAACCAAGAGACCTGTACTCAGCAAAGTTCTTTCTTTTTTCTCCCTTGATCCACCCCGTATATCATCTTTTAAAAATAATGTTCTATTTACTTCAGTGTCTATTTTTAAATCCTGGAAAAAACAATATGATTGTTGGTTTTATTCCAGTGGAAAAAAGTAGACATTTTTAAACACGGTTCAATAAAAACAGGAAGGAAAGTACTCCCAAAGATCAAATATGCTGAAGGTGTCCCTACAGTGTCTGGCACATAGTAAGAGCTTAATAAATACTTGTTGATTAATTGATTGACTCAGAGTCTAGGGGAAGAGAAGGAAGCAAGATAGACCATGAATGAGCAGCCCAAGAGGGAGGGAGTTAATGTCAGATGGGAACTTAATTTATTTCCTACCCAGGCCATTTGCTTACAGGTCAACCTTAGGCAGAATTGTTAGGAAGCTAAAGTTTGTCTTTTAACATCCTTCCTCCTGCATGCATCCTTCCTCCTTTTTTGCCTTTCAGCACATCCCCCACATCCTCCCATGTTGCTTTAAATTGTAAGAGTATTATAATCATGTAGGCTGTGTACACTCTTCCTGCTTTCTACTTTTCCTCATTATTATCTAATTTGTAGGGCAGAAAGTAGAATTGGAATATTTGAGTAGATGGTATTTTAACTTTTTTTGAGAGAGGAAAATAGTAGCAATTTTGGATATAATCAAAAGTGTTCAAATAGTTATTAATATAGTTTTTTCCCCAAAAGGCAAGGAATATCCTGAAAGTCATTGGGATTTGGATCTAAGTAAGATTTGAATAATGTGGTCGAACAAGGAAAGAATAGCCAAGCCTAATATATATGAAAGAGAGAGTTGTAGTAAGGATTCTGGAGCTCTGGCAAGGAAAAATGTGACTACAATTTTCCAGTCCAATTTTTGTTTACAGAAGAAAAAAATGAAAATCAATTCTTGTAAAGAATATTGCCAGAATAGGAAATACATGTCTTGTTGAATCAACATTCATCAAAGATCACTTAATTTTTAAAGCAATGGTTAAATTTCAAATTGCATTTTTACAGAATGGGAAAGGTTTTTTTTTTATTTTAAAAACTGAATATAACCTTAAAACTCATTAACTTTTGCTTGAATTAAGAAATTTTAGACCTGATAGCAAAGCAAAAGGAATTTTTAAGTTTCTTGCCAGAAGGTTATGCATATGTCAGGTTGGTTTATCAGAGCATTCATGACTTAACTCTTAAATATTCTTTACAAAAGATATGTGAGAATTTAACACTGTTAGTAGCACTTTGTATAGCAAAAGCTAGTTTTCTCTTTAGTGCAGTGACAGTTTACTAATGAGAGATTACTTCCTAGGATCATTACTGGAAATAAGTTCCTCATAAAAATTAATCTATTGGTGCCTATATAACACAAAATTTCAATTATTCATTAATCTTATTTATCACCCCATATGTGAGGTTTTTAGCACTTAGCTGTCCTGACTTTAGGAAGTTTGTTTTTATGATCATCAAGAAAAACATTTTAATATGTCTTTATTCTCACAAATAGAATGCTACTTTTTTTTTTAAAAAGAAAGTAAATTAGAGTGTGTTTAGGATGCGGTGTTATTTCAAATGACCAAAACATGCAAATTAATAGAATGACACATATCTATCATTTTCTTCTGGATATATAATTTCATTGCTTTAGAGAATTCCAGGATGAGGAAAGGACTTCGACCAATACAGATTGTGACCTTTTCTGCAATGTCTAAGTCTTAAAACGTTGCCTGGGCCTCTGAAAAGTTATGCCCAGGGTCATATAGTCAGTAGGGGTCCCAGGCTTTCCTAACTTCTGTTCCATTGTTCTATCTACTCCATCACCTTCCTGACAAATTAGTAATAAAAGACATATTTATATGACAATATGAGAGACAGTGAGTGCAGTGAGTGCATTGAGGGCTGAGTGAGGAAGTGTTTGATAAAAAAAACAATGGAAACATCTATGTGTGTGGGGAGAGAGAGAGAGAGAGAGAGAGAGAGATGGATAGATGGATATATATATATATATATGTATGTACATATAGATATAGATATAGATATAGATATAGATCCCAAACATGTTGAAAGGAACCTTAGAGCAGCACATTTGTAGTCAGGAAGGTCTAGATTCAAATCTTAAATAGTTACCACAATTATTCTTTCCACATCACTGGTGTTAGGAAAGAAGAACTCCTGTGATCTAGAAAATCTACATAAAAATTTTGACCTTCCCTTCGTACCAGAGAAGAAGTCTGAATTATTATGTTATAACAAGACCAAATATATTGATACTATATAATACTATACATGTATTTTTTGCATTTCTGAGTTTCTAAACTTTTTCTGTGCCGTCTGTTGCTGGCCATCTTGTGTCACCTGCGACTATTGCAAATTCCTCCCAAATGCCCATTTAATTTCTTATGCTGACACACGATATATTGCAACCACGATGAGGAAAGTTGCCATGTGGGAAGGATAGCAATGGAAGTTCCCCCAAACCTCCCTACTCTTCACTTTCCTCCTCTATAAAATGAAGGGATTGAACTTAATGGGCCCCTGAATTACCTTCCAGCACTGTCTATGCCTTTCTGATTGTAATGGTAGAATGGGACGGGTGGAACTCTCCTGCAATTACACAACATAAGCACCCAGTTTTGAATTTCTGAAACCTTTTCTTCAAAGAGCCACTTAAAATAGGATGAGATCAGGAATATCACTTCATCTATAACATAAGCATAACTTTCAAGTCCTCTGTTCAAAAATGCATAGAGTTGGAAAGGATCACAGAAGGTATCTACTGTAACCTCCCACCCCAAAGAAGGGGATTCCTCCAGGGAGGCTTACCAATTCTCTGACACATGGTTATTTAACTTCTGATTAATATATACATGCATACCTCCAGGGACAGAGAATCCACCACTTCACAAGCCTTAGAAAGCAGCTCATTCTATTGTTAGAAAGCACTAGGTGCTCATGTCATTTCTTACATTAAGCATAAATCTGACACTGTCAATTCCACTTACTGGGTCTGGTTTTGCCCCTAGAACAACACAGGACAACTCCACTCTCTCTTCTGTATGACAGTGTTTCAGATATTTGAAAAGTTATCTTCTTTGATTCTTCCTTGGTCTTTTTGCTTTCCTTAAGCAGGCAAAACAGACCACATCGTTCGGTAATTGTCCATATAACATGGTTTCTGCTCTGGGCACACTTAAATTTCATCAGTGACTGGGTTTAAATATGTCACAAGGAGTAAAACCTAGTCCATCAGATGTGGCCTGATTAGTTAGCGCAGAGCACAAAGATTCTCTTAGTCCCAGAAATCTACACATTTAGTTTCTGCTAATGTGCTATAAAACTGCATCATCATTTTTAGCAGTCATAACACATATTGATGTCTGATATTTAACTTGTGATCAATTAAAACCCTCAACTCCTTTTCACATGAAAACTATCAGCTCTTTTTCCCATGACTTGTGGCCAAGCCAGGTCTTTATCATTCTGTACCTGTGCCAAAAATATTTTGAACAGAAGAAGACAATTTATCACAGCTACATTTACCATCCTAGTTTTTTTGTTCTAGTGTTCCTGTCTTTCAGGGTAGTTTTAAATTTTGATCCACTAATCTCTCATATTAACTATTCCTCTAAATTTCATATCCTCTGCAATTCTGATTAAGGATTCTTCAAACACCTCACAATCAGTTAAGACAGTGGTAACTTGCAAAGAGACAATTCAATGCCACATCACAGAAGACCTTCTTCATTGACACAAAATCTTTCATTAAGAGTTATCGGATGCAGATTTCTTAATAGCTGCTGATCTACCTAACAGTACTAAAGTAAGTTCAAATTCTATCTCTTTGTAAGGTTTATAAATTTTTCCATCACCGTCATTTTCTAGTTTCTCCCCCTAACCCCTACTCTAGCTAGTTTTACAGCAAAGTACATTAAAGCAAAATAAATGACATCCAACAGTAGCTATCTCATTTCACATCTCTAGTCCTCCATCTACCAAGGAGACAGGAGTATGCCTTGTCATCAGTTCTCTGATGACAATTCAAATGAGCTAACATTTGTAAAACACTTAGCACAGTACTTGACACATGGTAGGTATTATATAAATGCTCATTCCTTCCCTTTCCTCTTTCCCACAAACAGAGTTAAAATGATCAATGCACTCAAGTTTTAATGCTTCCTATAGAACAAAAAATATTGGTCTTGGGATCAAAAGACAGGATTCAAATCTCATATCTCGTATTTACTACCGGTGGGACCCTAATAAGCCACTTGATCACAGTGAGTCTTAGTTTGTTTATCTGTCAAATGAGGCAGTTGGAGTAGATGACCTCTAGTTTGTTGATGATGTGTCTCAGTGTTATTTTCTTTAAGTTTTTGATGTTATTGTCCATACCAGGAGTGGAGAACCTGCAGCCTCAAGGACAAATGTGGCCTTCTAGGTCCTCAGGTGTGGTCTTTTGACTGTGTTCAAGTTTTACAGAACAAATCTTCATAATAGAGAATAAGTCTGAATTATTATGGTATTACAAGATCAAATATATTGAGACTACATAATACTACACTTCTTTTGCATTTTATTAAGAGGATTTGTTCTGCGAAGTTTGGATTCAGTCCAAAAGCTGCCCTTAAGGACCTAGAAAGCCTCAAGGTCACAGGTTCACCATCCCTACATTCCTGATTCTACTTACATCACATTTTATCAGTTCAAACTTATGACTGAGAATCTTTGAAAACATCTTAGTTGTCATTCCTTTTACTGCAATAGCATCCCTTCACTTTCATATTCCGTAAGATGGGGAACCCCCCTAAAATAGATGTTATAAATATTTTAGCATATGTAGTATCTTTCCCTCTATATTTGATCTTCTTGGGGCAAATACTCAGCAGTATTGTCAAGTAAAAGAGTATAAAAGCTTAATTATTTTGTTAACCTAATGCCAAATTATTTTCCTTTGTGTCTGGCTCATTTGCACCTCTACCAACAGTGTACAGCCTTCAACACTGACAATTTTCATATTTTATCATTGTTGCCAATGTGGTAAATATAGGAGGAAACTATAAAATTTCATAAATTTGCATTTTATATTTAGTTATTTTGGAACTTTTTTTGATCATTTACATTTCATGTTCTAAAAAATTATTTATACTACTTCAACCAATTATCTATTTAAGAATGGGAACAGAAGCAAGACCTGGTACTTCTTTGATATAGATAATTCCTCCCAGTACCAATGCAGGGTGGTATCTTTTCTATAATAATCATTTTAGAGATTTGCCTAGAGCAGTGAGAAGTTGTGAATGACTAAAGAAATCATGGGCATGATGTGTCGGTGGTGGAACGTGAAACCAGAGCTCAGCTCTCCATACACTACGTTCTGCTTCTACTCCAGTTAAAGCATAGCTCTTGGTTATTTGTTTCTATTTCCTAACAGAGATATTTATTCAAAGATTTTTCTCCTATCAACAGTTTATTTTCTCATTATAGTTGTACTAATTTTACTTATGCAAAAGCTTTTAAAATGTTTATACAATGAATATTGTTTATTCTGTCTTTTATGATTTCATCCAAACCTTTCTGACTTGTGAATTTCTTTCCCCTACACTCTAGACCAGTGGTATCAACCTCAAACAAAAATGATCCCTGAAGTCTGTCCATTGACTTAGAAAACAACAAAATTAACATTATCTATGCTATAATATATGTGTATGTATACATACACACAGACATACACATTATATATGTACACATACATACATACACATCTGTGTATATATACATAAACACATACATGCACATGTGCATATATATAGACTCATGCATATATGTATACTTACACATAGACACATATATATATATATACTCAATGATATTTTAATATGGTTTGAGTACTTGGAAGCTTTCCTGACAGTGAATTTGGTATTCCTGAAGTAGAAAATACACCTCCAAATTCTTCATGTCAGATACTACACAAGTGCTTCACCATTCCTTCAGAATAATCAACCATCACAAAACAGATTGTTTATGACTAGTACTTAATATTCTCTTTCCTACTAGCACATGGAATCTCATCAGCATTATTCAGTGCCTGTGTGACTTTTCGGTGTGTCCCACTAGATTCTACTTATTATTTTATGGAATCAGTGGTTCAGTGATCTGTATTCCTTCTCTTCTTTATATCTCATTTTTTATGTTTATCCTTTTTTTTTTTAAATCCTTGTTCCACCTCTTGACACAGGTTAAGATTTTCCTCCTGCTTTGGATACTTATTTCTTTTTGTTTTTGTACTAAGGACTTCTTTCGATTATTTCAGTTCATTTTTTATCCATATTCAGTTCCGGAAATTCATAACTTTTTTCACAATCATCCCAGATCATGCCTAGTAAATTGTGGAACCAGGAATTCACACTCCATCCTTCTAATTTCTAAGTCTAGCATCTTTCTATCATATCACATTGTCTTTTCTGTACTAACAACACTTAACTTGGAATCAATATGGTAAAACCACTATTGAATAATCTGAACCAGAACCAGATGGAAAAACAGAATGTAAGACCTAGAAAACAGACCTCTTCCAAATTTTCTCCATTTACTTTACCTAGTTAAGACTCATGTTACTCTTTCCCCTCCACTTGAGAGAACAACACCATACTGGCCATATGGCTGACAGTTCCTTAGCAGACTGGAGCAGTACACCACTTAATTACCCAGGGGGAGTTCTACAGAATGACATTGTGAACCGTTCATTTCTGCCACAGGCCGCCAACCCTGGCTGCTCCCATTAGTATGTGGTAAAAAGTCCTGCCAGGCCAAAGCCCTTAGCTCTGTATTTGAAACAGCACATCACAGCTCAATAAGCTGTTAAAACATGATTTTATTCTAAAATTCCCATGCTAAGACATCTTCGTCATAGAAATACCCCCTTCAAGATTCCCCAAACACAAGCAAAGCGCAAATGAGCAACAGGATTCTACAAAGCAAATGGCTACATAGGATTTTCTTGATGTGGACCTCGTAGTTCCATGTTCCTATGGTTTGGGAGGCAGAAGAGACCCTTTGATGTACTATTGGGGTCTACCAACCTGCGTCATGTAATTATCTCAGTTCAGTCAGCTCTTTTCAACCCTGATAAAAGTCAGAGACATACATGTTTTGAACGCCTTGCTATTTGCTCTCTGCTCCTCTAAAATCTTTAATTAGCAGTTACTAGTTTTACTTTTGATGTCCTAACATTTAAGTCTTGAAAAAAACCCACATGCATTAAATAATAGGTTAAAGCTCAGTTTAGAAGGATCAGATTCCAATCATTTTTTTTTTTCTGAGCATCTGATGTTGAGAAAACACATATTTAGTTCAGGATTAGAATTATTCGAGCCCCTGAAATACCCAAGGCTTGGCAAGCTGAAGTGAGTGTACTAAAGCCTTCAAGGTTTGCCAGGGCTGCAGGGCTCCCAGTCCAAACAGATGGATTGGCTGAAAGGAACACTCTGTAAAATTCTTACACACTGACACCTCCCCCTCCCCACACACACCCCATACCCCCTACCTAGTAAATCAGCCTCCCAGCACTGAAAACAAAACAGAAAAAATTAATGGCCCCCTGTTCTGTTCCATTATTTATGCCCTTCTCATGTACCATACCAACCAAGGGATGCTCTTTGATGATTATATCTCCAAAGAACATTACTGTGATCATGGAATATGCTGGGGAACCATAGATAATTAATCAGTCAAACTGAGAGATATGGACAAGAATAACTTTGGGGTTTTGCAAAAGTAAATTTAATGCATAAAACCTGCTCAGAACTGATGAATCAAGTGGCCCCTTTATACACAGATAAGTCAGGATACATACTGTAGAATACTGCAGACTTCTTTCTTTTATCCTTGAAATGGAGGGAATACGTTGTTGTTTTTTTTTTTAGAGAATTAATTTTTTTCCAACCCATTTAAACTTTTCTTTGCCTGTCATCTCAGACACTGAACATTTTTGTTCAATATGTTCTATTGGGAGAGGAGAAGAACTTCAACCTGATGTATCCAATAGGAAATGGGCCACCAAGTTAATTTACATACTACATACTCATTGACTCATCAAATAGATTTTCATAGGGTGATATACAGTCCCATCTATTAGATTCATAATCTAGAAGTGAAAAATCATCTTCTTAAAATAATGAACTATCCAAATCTCTAAAAGCTACCTTTTCATCAAGATTTTCACACCAAATTGCCTCAGGCTACACATCTTTCTGAAGGAATATCTCAATGATTTTAAGACAGTAGATATGTCATGGATTACTAGGAAGGTTACTACCGTTGTCTACATCATCTAAACAAGTGTAATCCCAAGAGTACAACACAACAGGGCAAGAGGAATAGACAACTGAATGACCTTTTGTCTCTTTAGGGAAAAAAAAAGATACCCAACAAAGAAATGTTTCCTTTCCCCCTTTTATCAAATGAAAGCTCTTCGGAGATGATTGAGCTCTTATATGCTACTGTTTGAATCCTGTAGGATGTTATTCTGTGGAGCTTTGCTCAGAGCACATCAATCAGCCAAAGGAAGCTTATACGTTTGAAGGTTAAAACTCCTTTATGGCATATGGGGGAGGGGAGAGCTTCTGTGAAGGTATCTGATTCTTCAGAGAAGAACAATGTTACCTCCTCTGATCTCTGATCTTGCATTAAGTTAACAAATTTGGATACTTTCTTGTCAACTTACTTTTAAAGAGATATCATTTAAGAAAGCAAATCAAATTTCAAAATTCATGGAAAAATGGTGAATGTACCGAGAATGGTATAAGGGATCTTAATAGTGAACACTGAAATTAGGAGACTTTCCAAGAAATCTCAGCTCTCAGGCACTGGCTGGTGATATGATCATTGACTACTCATTTCACACCTCAAAGCTTCAGTTTCCTCATTCTTAGAAGGGGATGATAATATTTGCATCACCTACTACAGTAGGTTGTCAAGAGCCAAGTATTACCAAGCACCAAACAAAACTGACTGCTTTAAAGAGGCAGCATGATGTATGGAAACAACACAAATGGCCTCTCAGCTACAATATATACTTAAAATGTGCGGGACTCTGGAAAAGGCACCTTTGTGCCTCAGAAAGATAGTGATTTGAATACTTATACTACCTACCTCATAAATTGTTCCAAGATAAGCATTTTATTAGACATAATGTGCTATGCAAATACATGTTTAGGCTATTGACCCTGGGGTTTTGAACTCATTTGCAAAAAAAGATACTGCACAAGATCAACAAATCAGAACTCTACTGTTATTGGATGTTTGTACAATGATCACTGGATTCTCTTCTTTTGATAAGTCCTTGGATTATACTACCAGGACAGAGTGCTGACCCTGGCATCAGAGGACCTGAAACAGAATCTTAGCTCTCCTACTTAGTACCTGTGTGAACCTGGTTGTCAGTTAAATTTTCTAGAGCTGAGTTTCCATATTTATGCCATGGTGATGTTGGATTATATGACTTCTAAGGTCTATTCTAGCTTTGACTTTTATTCTATGAAAATTCATTTCACACTCCAAGTACATTTGAATTCTGTTCCCAAGAGTCATGTCTATACCATAAACCCAGAATACCACAGTAATGGAGTGATACAGACAAAACTGGGTTCAAAGCTGGGCAAGCTGCAAGACCAGACTAGATCAGAGGAGGTAACAATTCTTCAAAGAATCAGAACCTTTCTAAGTTTTTGTTTGTTCCTTTCTTTTTCTGTTGTGGTGGTGGTAGTTCCAGGGGGGATCTTTGTGGTTGGCTTTTTTTTTTTTATTTCTGTTTACTTGGTTTAGCATAATCTATGTTCTAGTAAGAAATAAACATTATACCTCTGACCCTGACTCAAGATGGACTGGAAGAACTTTTTCCCCTCTAATAAGTGTTATTTCACAAACTTATGAGAAGAAGAGGTTGTCAGATCACAGTAACCTAGATATGGAACTGTGGAACAGACCTCAGACATTCACTAGTGTACTTTGCTTCATTTTATAAATGAAGGGTAATCAAGTGACTTCCCAAGGTTTCACAAGTCAGAAACAGGATTTGAACTTGGATTCTCCACTTCTAGAGTTAGGGCTTTCCCCACAGATCTATGGATCTTACTGGAAGATTAGCCCAATTAATCATCATGCAATGGAAAAATTTTATAAGATTATCTTAATTGTGTCAAAAGATTTGAAAAGCATAAAATCAGATAATAAAAGTAATCTTATTCTGTGTTTAAAAAATTAAATATGTTCTATTCAAAGGTACACACTATGATTTCTGTAGAATGACTAGATCACTGATGTGACACTATAGTCAGTGTTGGGTAAAAATGAAGTCCAATATGTTTGTGAAAATTTACAACCTTGTGCAGCTAAATTTCTGATTTTTTTCTAGTAGTGCCTCCAATTGCTTCTGGAACCACAATCTGGACTGAACATCAGACTGAACCTGAGTCTTTTACTCCACCATCTCCTGTGAAAGCTATACTTGGTTATTTGTAGCAGGTTGTGATTGGGATATTCAGGTTTTATTTAGGTAGAAGGAAGAATGACCGGTTGGGGCTGTTTTTCAGGCACTGTTACCAGGAGACTAGATCTTCTAACAGCATACAAATGTAGCTACAGCTGCGTCTGAGCCACCCCCGCCCAATCATCCATGACCATGGCCAACTCCATGCTAGCGTATCTGCTATATCACCATCGATGAAAAATCCTTGGGTCAAATTACTTTCAACCTTTCTGCAGGCAAGTTTCCAAAGACAAAATAAATTTACTCTGACCACTGAAAAGAAGGGATATGTTTACAAGGATTACAGTTTTCATACTCTCACTACTGGTTTCATGTGCCACAGCTCATATATCATAATAGCTTTGGTGGCAATTCCATCTATACGGAGAAATTTGCTGATGAAAACTTCATGCTAAAGTACACTTGACCAAGGCAAATACTGAGTCCAGCACAAATAGTTCCCAGTTTGCTATAAGGACACCGTGGAAGCCTTGGCGCATTTCACTTCTTGAAATGGTAAGACAGTAAGAAATTTGCCATAGCTGATGGTATTTATCTTAAACACCAAACCATGTAGATGGGGAGAACACCTCTTACCTCCACCCTAGTCTGTGCTTATTCTCACTTGCTGAAACACTATCTGGATTTAATTTTCCTCTTCTCTCTATAAATCTGGTTAGCATGCAGTATAGTCTGTGATTATGAAATAAAAACTAAGATATAGAGAGGGGAAGGGGAAAGAGGAGGAAAGAGACAGAGAACACTTCTAATAGTAACAAACCTATTTATCTGGTACTTTAATTCAATATAACAAACATTTATCTGACACCTAATATGTGTAAAGCTCTAGGTCCATGATAACAAGGATCATTTGGTCTTTGCCTTTAGGAACTTACATTCTCCTGGGAGGGGAGGGCACAACACATACAAAAATTAGTATGTTAAAACAAAAAAAATGAGCAAGGGGGTCCCTCCCTCCTTACTCTTTTCTCACTGCTCAGTCTGTCCCATTAATCCCCCTGCCATGGTCACCCAGAGCTGAAGGACCCATCTCTGAATGAGACCAATTTGAGTCTCCTAAAGGGCTCCCTGGACACACCAGTCCCTGAACCAGCCAAAGCAAAAGAGAAGGAAGAGCACTGGAAACCAGAAGAGAAGGATGATAAGGATGGAAAGAAAAAACAGAGAGATGAAGATAAAAGTCCTCTTTGTGGGCCTGTAAGTTGCATTGAGAAGATCATGACCCTTCTGGGGCAGCTGAAACCTGAGATCAAAGATGTGAAAGAAGAGCTTAACCTGGTTTCCATGGACTGCAGTTACAGGTGCCCTGAATTGAGAATGGGAACAGCTTTGGAGTAGCTGTCCAGTAGAAGGTATTTGAACTGAAACACTCAGAACTATGCTGGTGGCTTACGAACCCAGATCTCAAAGTACTTCTCTGAAAGGAGTGGCTAAAGTAGCAAAGCAGTCACGTGTGGTTGGCTACCAACAGCTGGTTCAGGAATTGGATAAAGCACAGTATGGAGAGACAAGACTGAAGGTCATGGAAATCTGAAATACTTATGCTGGATTATATGATATCATCCTGAAGAACTCTAAGGAGACCAAAAGGCCCAGGGGAATGATTTACTGAAAAATGGAAGCATTCTCCATCATCTCTTAACTAGGATTATCTGTCTTGCCACAGTTCCACTTTGAACTTCCCATTTTATCCATACCTTGTCTTCTAGGAACCAATAAATTTTGTCACACCAAAAAAAAAAAAAATGAGCAAGGGGGGAAACACAACTAGCTAGGGAGACCAAGAAAAGCTTCATTAAGAGGGTGGTGGGTAAGTTGAGCACTGAAGGAACATTGTAATGCTGAGGAATGGAGGTGAGAAGGGAGAGCATTCCATGCATGGAGAATGAATAGCTTGCATGAATTGGCACAGATAGAAGAATGTGGTGGTAGTTGAAGTGGGGGAGGGACAGATTTTTAGTAGCACAGCTTGCCTAAAACAGAGTTTGTGAAGGAGAGCTGTATGAAAGACATCAAGAAAGGTAGGTGAGAGTCAGACTGTAGAGTACTACAGTACTTTTTTGCTACTTTTTAGATGTAAAACTAGAATTTGCAATTTACCCTCTAGTCAATTGGAAGATAGAGGATTTTTGAGCAGGGTGTGTTCATCCTTCGTCGCTGAAGAAGACCATGTCATCAGAGAAATAATGACATGAGTTGCATATGACTTTGTTTTGAGTGAGGGAGGGCTGTGCAGGTCACCAGCCTCACTTCTCCTCCAGAGTCATCTGAATCCAGTGGCCAGATATTCATCAGGATGACTGGAGATGACCTAGGATGAGGCAATTGGGGTTAAGTGACTTGCCCAAGGTCACACAGTTAGTGAGTGTCAAGTGTCTGAGGTGAGATTTGAACCCAGGTCCTCCTGACTCCTGCACTAGTGCTCTATCTACTGCACCATCTAGCTGCCCCTTTGAGCAGGATAGTGTCTTGTTCATATCTATGATTTTTTTTTTTGTTTTGTACTGAACACATGATTTTGCTGGTTTAGGAAACTCCTAGTGAAGAAATTCCCTCTTCCAGAGCAGAGAGGCATCTGCTTTGTAATTTATAGTGTGAGAGAACTGATTGGACCATTGACAAGTTAAGTGACTTGCCCAAGGTCATGCAAGCTCTTTAAGAGACTCAGATCAGCCTCATTCAGGTCACACATCAGAGTTAGAATCTGAAATCTAGGTCTTCCTGACTCTAGGATTAGCTTGCTCTCCACTATACCATGTTTATTCTCTGCATGTGCCTTTTTATGAAGATTCTTTCTGGATCTGTGGAGGTTGAATTGCAGGAGAATCACTGAAACAGGGAGACCAGTTTGGAGATTAGTTCAATTGTCCAGGCATGGGGCACTCAGAGTCAGACCTAGGGTGGTGTTTCTATGGGTGGATAGAAAGGCATTGACTGATGTAAGAAGGTTTGTTGAGGTGGAATTTGATGATTTAGTAAATGATTAACTATGTCAAATATGGAAGATGGGATGCTCAGAGGAATCTCCAAGATTACACACCAACTGGATTCAACTGATGGTCATATCATCAGGAGAAACAGGGAAACTTAGAGGCGTAAAAGAATGGGAGTGGGAGAAGATGAATGCAGTTTTGAACATGTTGAATCTGAGACACCTATAAGGCATCCAGAAACACTTGGCAGGCATCTTATATATGAATAAAATTCAGAAGAAAGACTATGGGTGCCTAGGGGGTCCCATAGTGATAGATCACTAGTCTTAGAATTAAGAAGATCTGAATTCAAATCTAGCCTCAGACACTTACTAGCATTGTGTGGGGAAATCACTTAACCTCTGTTTGCTTCAGTTTCCTCATTTGTAAAATAGGGATGATAGTAGCACCTACCTCCCAGGTTTGATGTAAAGATCAATTGACATAATAATTATAAAGCACTTAATATAAAGCCCAGCACATAGTAAGCACTATTTAAATATTAGTTTTTATTTTAATGTACAGATTTAAGAATCATCCACATAGAGGTAATCAATGAACCCTTGAGTGATGATGAGACTGCCCAGAGAGTACCCTTGCCAAGTTCGTTCCTCGCAAGAACCATACAAGGTAAATACAACTGCTGCCCCCATTTTACAGATAAGGAAATCATATCCAAAGAATTGTTTTGTTTGCAGTCATGCACTTAGGGCATGTTAGAGATAGAACCTGAATCTTTAAATTCAGGTCATTTCAGCCCCAAGTCAATGTTTTCTTCACGCTCCAGCTTTCTCATTCATGTCTGCAGCTATCACAAAGCTCTGGTCGTCTGAGAATCTGATTCACATATTTCCAAGATTTCTCAGAATATCGCCCCTTCCCCACATAATATTATGGAGTAAAATTTGAATTAGATGTACTATGATAGCTAATAGTTTAGGCTTGGAAGCACTCTAGCTAAGTCTGTTTTTCAAACATACCTAGCCAAAGCACCATTTCAACATTTCAGTCAGTCCAATTGCATAGCATTTTCTGAACCCAGAGCTAGTCACTGAAGATTGAGATATTTATCAAGAACTTAAGCAAGCTAATGGCATTCTTAAGAGATACTGTTGCTCCAAAGAGAGCACTGACTCACAAGAAGAAAGAAAAAGGAAAGAAAAAACATTTGGGATAAAGAAAATGTGTCTCATCCAGAGCACATGCGTGCAATTTGGAGGCAATCCTTCAGGACCCAGTTCGTGTGCTGCAGAAGGCATTCAAGCAGTGTATCACCAGGGTCACAGATTTAAAGAGATGAGTCTCTGCTCGGCCCATGGCTGCTCCGATTGTGCCTTTTGATTTAATCTGAAGCATTCAGCTAAAAAGCCCTGGTGGCATATGTTTCCTATTGAAGAAGGCGATTTTTCTGAGCTGTTAAGAACTCCAGAGAGACACAAGTAAAACACGGGAACACATGCAGCATACCCTCTGGGATATTTTCTTTCCTACCCGCTAATGAAGATTAAAGTGTAAGAAAATGCGCACATCAGTCGAACAGATAATTAATGATGATTGATGATTTACTTTTAATTTATGCTGCAACTTTAATGCAGGTAAAACATGCAGATGTTCAAAACTTCCAGAGGTCGTGAAAAGATAAAATGTCCAATAAATATACAGGAAGGGAATAACCTATGATTATTTAGTGTGCTAAGGTGAACAAACTACTTCCCTTGCAAACATTCTGAATAGCAAGCAGGGGAAGTATTAGTCTTCTCCCTTTTTATAGATGAGGAGACTGAAACAAAGATGAGAACTCACTTGTCCAAGCTCACACAGCTGGCATATATAAGAACTAGGATTCAGGCATTTAGTAAGTACAAACCTAATGAAGCTTTTTGTGTGACTGAAACTGTCAACTTGAAAAAAAATATTGCCCCATCTTGACAAGACAGACTTCAACAGATATTTCTCTGTCCCCATAGTCCCTTTTCCAGGATGGACTTTATCTCTACTGCTCCTTTTTCTCTTCTAAGTGTCATATTTTACTTTAAAAGAGCCTTAACTCCTTTTTCAGTTTGCCAAGCAACACACAGATTTGGCTTTAAATGCTTTGGGATTTATACATATTTACCTACTGAATCTACTACCAGAACAATTCCTCTTCATACATCTACACACATATCTTCACTGACAGCTGGGATTTCAAAGAAGTGACACTGTTTCTCATGGGCCAGAATATGCCAAAATTCAGGCCAGTCAACACTTCCTCCATACTGCCAGCACCACATAATGCTGGTTCTTGGTGTTTGCTCTTGTGGCGTGTTAGAAGCCTTGTGTCAGAGCAGCATCAGATAGGAAGGATGTTTACAAGTGGTAAATTCAAGACCTTTGGGGCCCCTCTCAGTGCAGATCCCTAGGGTGGGCAAATCACTCAAAGTGCCTAGAGCTTGGTGTTTTTACCTTGGCATCATAGAAAAGCTTAATGCTTCATATGCTGACCCAGAACTTGAAATGAACTTAGCTAACAAAGCTTCCTCATGAGGCTGAATTGCTGTGTTCATCTATTATTAGGAAGACTAGAATTAAGCAAGAATTGTGACCTGGGTGAGCAAAGAGCTGTCACTTGACCCAAGGGGCCACTCATAAAATTTCTTTGATCTTAGCTTATAAAGCTTTTGCTCAACTTTCTTTAGTTAGGATTCAGTCAAGTGGAAAGCATAGCATTCCAATGGGGTCCTCATATTTTCATTGCTAAAGACTTTGGAGGTTTAAGAACAGGTGGTGCCTAGGTGGGTAAATCAGTTACAAGGAATTCTCTCTAATAAGGACTTTATTAAGGATGTGATTTGTATTGTAAACTAGGGCCCTAGGTCATTCTACTCAAAGCGTTATATTATAGAGGTCTAAAGTTCTGAGCTAGAAGAAATATAGAGACCATTGAGCTGAACATACATTTTAAAATACGGAAGCCTAAAGGGTGAGGTAACAATCAAGATGAACCAGGTAGTGACAAAACATAGGTTATTGGACTCTTAAGTTCTGTACTTTCCTCTACTAGATGATATATCTACCTCTACTTCTAATTAAATGAAAAGAACGTTATTGGAGTCTCCCAACCACACACACACACACACACACACACACACACACACACACACACACAAACACATACTCACATATTTAAAAATATATATATACTTGCATAAACACTTTATCATTATCCATTAAGTGAATATTTTAATTTTCACAAATGAAAGCAAGAATCATTACATTTGGACTCTGATACAAGCTGGTAATTTGTCTTTGGCTAAATAATTTGACTTTTCTGGGTCTCAGTTTTCTTCAAATGAAAAATATGAGCATTTAACTCTTTAAGGTCTAATACCTTGCGGAAACTTGCCTTTTGATACTTAATAAAAAAGATGCTAAGAATTCAGAATGTTCATCTAAATAGCTCAAAAGAGAAAAATGGTTTCTTTCACTTAAGCATAATAAAGGAAAGTAATTGTTTATTTATACTTAATCTGGCAGTCTTGGGTAATTAATTTTTTTGTACAAAACATGAAAAAATGAGATGATGTTTTTGTATAGGAAAAGTGCTTGTTCATGTGTGAACTTATCTAACAAAGCATATCCCAAAGGAAATATAATTTTTTCTAATTGAATGAGAAGATACAAGAATTTTAATATTTAACTATTTTGAAAAAAATATAAATTTTTGTAATATTCATTTATAATCAAATTATGAGTTAGTTATAAAATATATGCATGTGTATGTATGCTTGTGTATATATGTGCATATCACATATAAGATATATTATATACATATGTCCACATATCCACATGTACTTGGAAGCTGAGCCATCATATGACTGATTAAGAACTCTGACCCATATTTATATAAATGCTGAAGTGTTTAAATGTTAAAATTGTATATACGTGTATATATATGTATGTGTGCATGTATTACTTCTATGTACCTATGTACATGCATAGAACATAGGGATTCCACTAAGATCTATGGTTGGATCTCACTGTTTCCTCTTTCTTTTTGTCTTCAATGTGATTGTTGTTCCCTCTTTTCATGCTTCCACAATAAGTTTTCACAGGGAAGCGATGTACTTGCTCAGCAACAGACTTCTCATCTAAATACCTGCTGCTGGTTTCCTTTGGCAATTCCAGCAAATATTTGCTTTTCTCCTATGTTAAACATACCTACAGTCCTCCCCCCTCCTCTGTTTGCCTTGTGGTTTTAATGCAGAAGAAACTCCTTTATTGATTTTCCTCTTCCCCAGCCTATCTTCATAAATTACCCTATGTGTTTAAACGGATAGTCATCGATGCTGTACGATGGGCAATTAGAGCCTATGCCCTTTATTCCCTGGCTGGAGCTGTGGATTTCTCATCTAGTGGCCCTACCTATGGATCTATATCATTCAAGGAGGGAGAGGAAAGCAGCATGCATGCTTTCGTAGCAGGGGTAAAAATCCATTTTCAGAAATTAAGCCTCGACTCAACAGAGAAAATGGCACTAAGAATGGGATCCGTAACCTTTAGCCAAATTCTGTCTAACAAACAGGAAACCACATGGTCTGACAGTTTACTTGTCTGTTAGTGAGAAATAACCAGACTAAAATTTTACCACAAAAGCTAATGACCCCATCAGTTCTAATTTGCTTACTCACCAGTCTGGAACAGTTTCTTCCACAGGTATCTCTGATTTTCAAAATTGAGCCTCCTAGAGGCTTGAGAAATTAAATGCTAAAAGAGGTCAATTATACAGTAGTTGCCTTAAAGACAAGGGCTGCCACTCCCATGTTGCTCTAAATTGACTTTTTTTTTAATGAAGACATGAGTATAAACACAAGAAGATTACCACTCAACACAGGTCCTACCTTTCCCTTGATTGCCTTTAATGTGATGGACAGATTTGGATGAATGAACGTAAGTATATTGGAGAAGGCATAATTAAAATCAAGCAAATAAAAAAAAAAATCAGTAACCTTAGCTGCCCATAAATTCCTTCAAATGTGCATGTTCACACACAGTGATATTAACTTATTACTTACCTAATTTATTTACAGCTTAAAAAAACCAAACAACTAGGCCTGAGATTTCATTAATATAGACAGTTCTCTGTATGGGTGTTCCACTACCAGTGCATATCAGCCCCTGAGCTGCAACTTGAAGTCTCATACAGAAACAGAGTTAGGTTTTTCCCTATGGCAGAGACATTAGCATTATAATAAAAATGGGAAGTGAAACACTTTACAATAGATTATTGGAAAACAAATAAACAGAACAATTGCAAGATGATGAGGATGTAATAAGGGATCAGTCCCAACAACGGTTATGAGTAAGCAAAGAGGGCTTTTTGTTATTATCTTGGGTCTCCCAGCATTTCTGTAACAGTGGTAACAAAAGCGTCGCTAGGTTGTACAACCCTGCACTCCCAGCAGCACTTATTTTTAGGCGCTCTCTCTCAATTAGCATGGTTTTATTCATAAAAAAGGGAATTGTTATTCTGAAAAACAACTAAATCAATAGTTTATTTAAAAAACAGGACAAAGGGTCAAAAACTGTTCCTTTTCCCGTTTATGCTACTGAAATATTCTCTGACAAGACAGCTTTTCTCAGTGGTAAAATGGAAAATTTCATTTCTCTGGAAAGCGTTTTGAGATTCCCAAATACAAAACAACCAAAATTGCTATTTTTCCCCAAAACTTGGAGCCATCTCTTTCTCTAAATAAAATGCTTTCTCTTCCAAGAAGTTAATCTTACAGGTAAGTATTGTTTATGTCTCCCGTGACAGGAATAATATTATTCACATTTTCTTTAAAATTAACAAATGTGACCTATGCACCTGTTTTCAAGGCACCATTCAAGTTCACCCATTGATCCTTACCCCACCCCTCCCAATTTGGTCAGTTACACCTAGTTGTTTTCCATTTGTATGCAAATTTTATTAAAGAAAATTTCATTTACAACTCTTCCAAACTTGGTTCATTTCTATGTTTACAGTTTTCTTCTACATTATGCTCCCCATACACTTTGGTATAGTCATATTGGTCTACTTGTTCTACTGTTCATATGATGCTCTATCATCTGTCTTCATGCCTTTGCAATGACTATCCCCCTTCCTTGGAATGAACTGTCCTCACTACCTTTGACTCTTAGAATTCCTGATTTCCTTTAACTTTCCTCTTAAATGCAAAGACAAAGATTTTTTCCATCTCTTCCCGCATTCCCTTCCTACTCCAGCTCCTCAAATCCAGAGAGACCTTGAATCCAGTCCTACTTTGACACATCCTAGGCTATGTGACCTTGGGCAGGTCTTCTATCCTCTCACTTCTCATTCCACCCCCACCTCAAACTCCCATCTATTTATTTAGTACATTTGATGCATGTAAGTACACAAACATTGCACACAAGAAATCTCCCCACTAGAATGTAATCCCTCACAGAGACTGTTTGACTTTGCCTTTGCATTATCCAACACTTTAGCCCAATGCCTCCTATATGCAAATACTTAGTGATTGGTTAATCGAAGAAAGAACACTCAATTCCTTGAAAACTATTTTTTGGTATGGAAGAGAGGGATAAGTTTGGTGTTTATAGAATTCTGACTTTGAAGCAAAGAGAGAAAAAGAAAGAACAATTTATTCTATCCCTTATCCCCATATCCTTATTCCTAAGGATTGAATCACAAGAAGAAACTTGTTCTATAGTTCCCTGTTCTTTAGAAAACAGATGTAATCAAATCTGGAAAAATTCTTCCAGTGACTCCCTATAGGAGGGTAGGGACATTTCAAATTTGCTTTAAGTGGGTTTCTAACATTCCTGGCTTTCTAGACGAAATGGGATTTCTGGATGCAGCCTCAAGTGACTTTAAAGAGAAGAATGCCTCATAATTGATAAAACTTTGTGTAGGTCTTTAGACTGGAAGAAGGCTAGGCTAATTCAACACATTCTTAACTAGAATCACTTCCTCCTACCCAGCCTCTTCTCTGTCAAGGTTGGAAGTGGCCAATAAGACCAAAGGGATTCAGAAGTGGTCATAGGAAGGTGAAAGAGATTAATTAATTATGAATACTGTTGCCACTTTTCCCATTTTATTAATTATGTGTGCCCTAGCATATTCTGATCATCTAAATGTCAAAATAAAGGGTTATCACACTAATAACCTATCAGACTTAAGAAAGACCATTTCTAAGAAGGGAAAATGTGGTATTTTTTCTTTTCCAATAAATTTTACAGTGATAGAAGAAAAAAGAAGAAAATGATGAGGACAGAGACAAAGCCAAAGATGAAAAGAAAGATGAAGTAAGAAAAGGAGGGAGAAGAACTGAAATGAATTTAATAGAGATACAACCAACTAAAATTTCCCACCAATCTGTTGGGAGGGTGTCAAGTTCCCCCTGATTGCTATTTCTAAATTTAAAGTGTTTTGAAAGTCTTAGTTCAATTTTAAGCTATTAAAGCTTTAAATCTGCACAAAAACTCTCAGGACACCCTATACTTCGGGAATGTTCTCTCTCCTCCCCACTCTCCCACTCATTTTTTGATGCCTTAATCTCTAAGACAACTTTCTATATATTTTGCATCTATCTTGTATATGTTACCATATGTGCTATCTCCTTTATTCCAATGAAATCTCAAAGGCAAGGATTTATGTTCTTTTTTTGTTTAAGATTCTCTGTGAATTTCCCAGCATTTAGCAAAACACCTGCCAAACTGTAACCACATAATAAAAGCTTGTTGATTGAATGAGAGTATTATGCCCTACAAGGTGAGCAACATTTTCTTTGCTTCTGAAACAAACTATTTTCATGACGTTCTTAGAGTTGCTTTAGTTATTTACTCCCCCCCAATTATGTAATCATATAGCATACCTAGGCTAAAAATATTTTTAATATCCTAACCAAAATCTTTTTATTTCAAGGAGTCATTTGTCAGTAGTAAACTTTTTAAGGGCCAACTTAACTGTGCTTCCCAGAATCCACAAGAGAAAGGAAATAACAACAACATGATATTAAACTCTGCAGTGGGGAAAATGCCCAGTTTTTAAATTCGAGGATGTCTCTAATGGCTGCTTTGTAGGTTGTTGTATTTACAATGTACTTAATAGCATCAACTTTAAGTGGGAACAATGACAGGGACAGGGGAGAGTATGGAGCAGCAAAGACTGTCTCATTCTCTATTGTTAAGAATGAATCTAATTATTCTTATTCTGACTGTACATTTTCTTTATCTTTATGAAAATTTCACTGTATTTGTGATATGTATATGAACATTAAAATAGACTGTGATTATCTGCATGGGTCTTTATCATATGTGTCTGTCCTTGCTATTTTCTTTCAATCATTTTTAGTCATGTCTGACTCTCTGTGACCCCATTTGGCAAATATAGTAGAATGGGTTGCCATTTCCTTCTCCAGCTTGTGTTATAAATGAGGAAACCAAGGCTAACAAGATTAAGTGACTTGCCCTGGGTCACACAGCTACTAAGTGTCTGAGGTTGGATTTGAACTTAGGTCTTCCTGACTTGAGCCCAGTACTTTATCCACTGCGCCATCTAGCTGTCTGTATATACATGTATAAATATCTATATATGGATGTATATGTAAATATATGCATATGTAAATATATTTATATGGGAGTCTTTAGACAGATATGCATATAATAAAAATACCTACATAACTCCATACCTCAACTATCTTTTGTACATGTGTGCTGACCTCAAAGGAAGGAAAATGTGAGTTCACATCCTATTTTTGTCACACACTAAGCTGCATGCATTATAATTTCTCAGTACTCTAGACAGCTCTGAAAGATTATAAATACAGAGAAGATGTGGCCCTCATTGAGACATGGAGTTTGTTCATCCTGGGAGTTCCCAATGCCAATGGAATCACAAGTTTAGGTCTCAATCGGTTCCTAGAACATCGCTGGCAACTTGTCTTCTATGTCTCGCTATTATACATTCCTACCAGCTAGGGTAGGAAATGGCATAACTCATACTTACGCTTGAATGAGAGACCTTTATGGGAATTCTTATTCAAAGATGATTCTGATTTTCTGTTCTTTCAGAACCCTTCTGCTTTAAACAACAGGAAATGAGAAACTAACACAGAAGATACACATACACACACATTCATACACAAACGAATAAAGTGTGAATGGATTTCAAATTAAACTGATTCACCTGGCTCTGGCTCTTCTATCACATAGGAAGATGACTGTAACCAGCTGAGGTGAAAAATAACATTCCTACAAGTTTTAAAGCATAAAGGAATTGAGGATGCACTACATTGTTATGGTAGAGATGGGGAGTGAAACTCTTAGAAAATATTTCCCATTTGAATATTGGGATTATCCTCTGCTGAAAAGTATATATGGTTGAAACCTCTTACAGATAGTGGAAAATCCCCAACTTCTGAGGGATGAGTGAATGACTTCAGGGAATAGTAATAAAAAAAAAACCAAATAGATAGATAAATAAATAAATGAACAAATAAATAGATTGAATGAATGAATACATAAAGGGATGGTGTTTATTAGGTTCAATCCTTTGGAGCAAAGAGGCATGTTCCACAAATTTACAGAATAATGGGACCGCTAACCATCATAAGTGTAAATAGAAGGAATGTACAGAGGGAAATATTTCGTGCAGAGTAAAAGTTGAATTTCTTCAGGCACCTCTGGCTGTATTTGTTTCCTCCTCCACGCCCTTGACTTTGTTTGGACTAAAATGACACAAAGCTTCAGTGTAAAGAAGCCAGATCTGATACTTAATTAGCATCATTACGTACCTCCTCCTTAATAAATCAAGATGATAAATATGTGTCCAATACATAAGCACATTCTAAGCTATTTCTAAATAAGTCTAGACTTATGCACTAGCAGAGTCTGATGCATTACATAGCAACTGGAAAGCAAATTAATACCATGATGGAAGACTAGAAAGGACTTCACTATTTATTATTTATGTTTAGTTGTTTCCTATTTAAAAAAAAACACTTAGAAATGCAATAGATAAGCAAGTTCATGAACTCTGTAGGAGAAATATGTTTTAGGTTCAAAGGCAAGTGGAAGCACATGAGCATAGCTGATGAATGGGATATCAAATTAGGTTTAGAAGATCCGTATAAGAAGGGAGCAGTCACAAAGAAAATGGACAACAGTGCTCTAAGAGAAGGGTCTCTTTCAGGCTCTCATTCATACAAGTTCATTCCACATTGATTCATATATATACACTTTATATGATGTGACCAATGTTCCAGTCCACCAGTGTCCCATGCCCATTTATGGGACATGCCAGACATCAGTGACTTTGAACATTTTCAGTAGCAAAATCATAGTTTCCAAAACCAGGGCTCTAAGCAGATTTACAAAAAAAAAAAAAAAAATCCCAGGTTTAAGGCTTCACTCCCCCCCTAAGACTTATTTTCTAAGGAAAATAAGTTATTTATATCTAACAATTGGAGTCAAAGTAGGAAATGTCAGCTTTAAAAATCTTATCCTCCCAACTCTATTTTCATATCCATCTCCGACCTCTCAGTGTAATAATGCTCCAGTTTTTCAGGGATTCAGAAGTGTTTCCTGTAAATCACTTACATTAGATGTCTACAGTTAAAACATTTCAAGTCAAGTTTATTTTCAGTAATATATTTCCTCCTATAAGTCTGGTTTTGAATGAAAGAATGAATGAATGTTTATCATGTGCCTGCTACTATACTTAGGGCAGGAGATTCAAATACAAAAAAACAAAATACCCTCTGCCCTCAAAGAACTTATATTCTAGAAGTAGAAGACAACACACCTCAAGCAGGGCTGAAATCACAACAGGGATAGTAAGTGGAATCATAAGGCAATTGATTGATCATCTTTTCCAGGAATGATAGCGTTGATTTGGGTACAGTTCCCAGAGATAAAGATGGAAACTTCAGGAACTGGGGAGTTTTGTGCGTGTGTGCGTGCGTGCGTGTGTGTGTGTAGAAGCAGAGCAACAGCACAAATATGAATACAGAACAGCATAGAGGGACTGAGTCAGGGTAGATATAGAGTACTCACACCAAGAAAAAGTCTGGTACCTTTGGGCAACAGTCACAGTGCCCAGTTGGAGGTCAAGTATGTGGTGAGTTGGCAAGGAAAAAAAGATGGCTCTCGAGCCATCTTGTATACTTTTTATTTTAAAATTGACTTGAACTGAGTTTAAAGAATTTGTTTATATGGAAATCGAATATTTTGATGTTTCCTCTAACATTCATTCCACTGTTTGTTTATAAATAGAAACACTCACATCTTGATTAATTAAAATGACCTGACCCTATAGTAACTTTTTTTAAACCATTTTTCTGGTAATAAAATATTTTGTTAAAAAACCATGGTGTAGGTCAAGGGTTCTTAACCCTTCACCAAACTGGTAAAACCTATAACTCCTTCTATGGTTTTAAATTCAAGAAATAAAAACATACAAGATTGCCAAGAAATCAATTTCATTAAAATACAGTTATCAAAATATATAAGAAAAAGAACCAGTTTATGACCTTCAGATTAAGAACACCACGTGTGATAGAAATAGCACTAGTACTTAGGGCCAGAAGACATTTTTGTAGGTGATAGTTCAAATCCAGCCTCAGAAACTCACTAGTTATGCAACCCTGGACAAATAACTGAAAAGGTTTGTTTCAGTTTGCTCAACTGCAAATCATGGATGACAAAAATTGAACCCACCTTCCAGGACTATGATGAGGATCCAGTGAGATAATAATCACAAAGTACTTGGCACATAGTAAGAATTATATAAATGTTGGTTATTACTGCATTATTATTAATATTTCCTGAGACTTCAAGCTCAACACATACATCGTACAACATTCTTGACAAATGGCTATCCAATCTCTCTCTGAAGGCTTCAAGTGATGGGAATCCCATTATCTTTTAAGCTTAGTAGACCTTTGAACCTTTCTAAGTATTAGTGTAATTGTTTTCTTATATTAAGCCAAAATAAACAATCTGAAACTTCCAATTAGAGCTTCCTGCCTTGACCATATGAAAATCCTTCAAATGCTTGAAACTAATAATCAATGTCCACTTAAGCCTTTTTAGGTAGGATAAAAATGTCCAGTTCTTACAACCAATTTTTATAATTAAAATATTGATGAAGACATCTGAGAAGCAGTCTCCATTTTTTTCTCACTATTCTTCCTGTCACATAGCAGCTGCTAAAGAAATGCTTGTTGGGTGATTTTTTACTACCCCTTTGGTTCCTGGGTCAATAAGAATAAAATGCATTGGATTGTAAACTCCTTGAGAATAGGGATTAATTTTTGCTTCTTTATGTATCCTTATTGCTTAGCAATGTGTCTGGCACACAGCAGGTACTTAATAAATGGTTACTGATTGATTAAATAAATTTTCACTGGTGCTTGTTATGTCATTAAGGAAAAAAATAAAAACATTGGAACAACGTAGTTAAAATTCTAAGAAATAGTTCTAGAATTTCCACTAGAATAGTATTCTGCTATTGACAGTCAATACCACATATGCCTCCCAGAAACTCATAAGAAAACAATGTAATATGGACCATAAAACCAATACTCAAAGATAATACAGTCTTATGTGAATTTTTCCTGGGAGTTAATGGGTTACTTTAGGTATTCAGTGGAAAATTGTAGAGAATTGGAGATATGCTGCTTGAATTAAGGGACTAAAGATTAGAAAATGTTGTTTTGATAGCGGGGGTGGCAACCACCACAAGCCAGAATCATTAAAAACAAATCTTGTCAATACTTATGGTAATGTAGTTACATTTGAATCCAAGTAATTTTATGTAATGGTATATTTTATGTTTGATTTCATATCACTAACAAATTTAAGCTCACGACATATGACCATTTATTTCCGCCTATTTAGATGTTTATGTATCCTGATTCTGTGCTCTGCCAACGATAGCTATTCCTACAAACTTAGCATCATCTAAAAATTTCATAAACAATTCATCTAAATCTTCATAAAAGTAATTTAAAAATGTCTAACACCACAGGGCCAAACTTAGGTCACTCAGCCACTCCACTTAAGATGTCCCTTCAACTGAATACCAATTCATTAATCATTGTTTTTTTTAAATAGTACTTTTTTCCAATTACATGTAAAGAAAGTTTTCAACATTCACTTTTATTAGATTTTGAGTTCCAAACATTTTTCTTCCTTCCTCATTCCCGTTCCTCCTTCCCAAGAAGGGAAGCGATCTGATTTAGGTTATACATGTACAATCATATTAAAAATATTTCCACATTAGTCATGTTGTAAAAGAACAGTTAGAACAAAAGGAAGAAACTAAGGGAAGGAAAAAACAAAACAAAAAAAGGTGAAAATAGTATGCTTCAATCTATATTCAGACTCCATAGTTCTTGTCTAGTCATTTAACAAATTCTAAAACTACCATCTAGCAATGCTAAAACTTGGATATATTTACTATAGTTATAAAATTCTCCTAATGGACTAGTCTAGTAATCCTGACACTTTGACAGATAGAAAGCCAGCCAGACACACAGCCAGGCAAACAGCCAAGTAGGTTGATAGATCAATAGATAACGAAATACATGGATAGCTAGATAGATGAATAAAATTAGTGTGGCATATACCTATGCTGGTTCATAGGACCATCGTGGATCCCCACTATCTATATGCTTACCAAGTATCTTCTTACTAATGGGATATAGAGTTTTTCAGGAAGGAACATTGAGTTAAACCTTCCTCTTTAAAAAAAGATAAAGATTTGCTTATCCCTTGTCCCTGCAGCCTAGCAGCACATCCTTTTAGTTCTCCATAATTTTCCAGACATCACCAAGAACCATCCATTAACTTCCAAATTAATTCATAAGAAACTTGCCTCTCTCCTTTGAACATTGCCTGAGCCCCCTCAACTTTTTTTTTCCTTTCTCATTTAAAGGTCATTCACAACTGCCCGATATTATTGTGGATAACTCAATATTGGCTGTATACTTTTAGACTCTTCAAAATAAAAATAATGGTTTAAAAACACAGTTTTAAAAGCTTGTCTCCTTTGAAAATTAAGCACCAATATATCATATATAAACTTATATATGTTTTTGATGCTTTGTCAAGTCCCTAAGTCTCTCATTTCTACTCTATATAATGAGTAATGAATACACATCCACATGAGAAAGCGCATTTATAACATTATTGAACTCACATATGGAGAAAATGACGCTGAGTTTGAAAGAATGAAATTGAATGTTGAAGCAGATAAAGCTTGAAAGGAGGAAAGTGAGCATTTAATTAGAGGGCTTGGTCGCATCTGTTCTCTGGTACTCTGTTTTAGTTTTATCTAACTCTGGAGCTGTGTGCTCTACTGACACAAATTGCCAAGTGATGAGGCTTTCTGGTTCTCCTGTGATGCCTCTGAATTTGCTCATTTCTTTTTCTCGGCCCTAATCCATTTCTGCCTTCTCTAGACAAGCCTGCCCCTCTTAGTAACTTTCTAAATTACTTCCTCACTGGGCATTCTTAGGGGTACACTTTTCTTCATTTTAGCAGCTATTACATTCTGTGATAGAAACTCTCCCATTCTGAAGTGCGATCCTCATACCTGGCCACCCTTGTTAAGTTCAACCATGGGTTCTGATGTGTCATCCCTCCTGCTTAGAGGTAGTAATCAAAAATTTAGCCTAAAGGTAAAGTGGGAATTGTTTCTCAGTATGAGGGAGAAAAGTAGGTTTGGGGGGTAAAAGAAAAATATATCAAGTACAGAGAGTTAAAGGCACTTCTTTTTGTATGAATGTCACAAATTAATCAAAAGTTTATGAGTCACAAAAATAGGGTCTGATAAATTTTAGGAGACCAAAGAGTGGAATAAAAAAAAAAATTCCAACTCCTGTTTTACTTCTCACATACAAAAAGCAGAACCTATATTATCTCTTTATCAGTTTACTCAGTTCTCTGAACAATTTGATGCTTTTAATCTACTGTATAACTGCATGAACCATATGTTTCCTTGGGGTAACTAAACTGACTTTTCATGTGGCATCTTTCTCTGTAGCAAGTGCACTTAATCTTGTTCCCATCATGGAACGCTTGGTAGTCTGGCAATGTCCTATGGACCTCTTTTCAAAATAATGTTTTTAAATTCATAAAATAAAATACATAGGATTACTGAGGGAAAACATGTATCTAATCTATATCCAAATTCAGAGACTCCTAAAATCTAACCAACCCAATTTATCCATCCCCAATCAATCCCTATTTTATAGGAACTTAAACTATTACATCACATTTTCTTTTAATTTTTGCCCCAAATTTTGAAGATGATTTTTTTGCTTGTTTCTAAGATTGTATTTGTAATCATTCCTTGACAATGTGGAATCTCCTGGGGAAAGGAAAAGGTACAGAGGAGAATTAATATGCTATTTATTACTTGTATGTCATAGAATTTTAAGGCTTAGAAACTGTTCATAGAATTATAACGGATTTAGATCTTGAAGACACACCAGCAACCAACTGGTCCGGCCACTTCTCTGTTGAAATGAGGAAAGTGAAGCTGAGCCAGGCTAAATGACTTCGCCCATCGTCACCTACATAGCAAATGGTAAAGCTGGGCCCTGACCCAGACCACCTGACTTCCAATCGAATACTCTTGCCACTCCACCATGGAATTTTAGACTTGGAAGGAATGTTAGAAATCCATCATAGCCCATAGGATTTTTGGCACTGGAAGGAACCTGAAAGATCCAGGAAAACCCTCTCATTTTAAAGATGACAAAGTTAAGGTCCAGAGAAGTAGATACTCATTTGGCCAATATCGAACTTCAGGGATTAGTGATTCAGATGCCAGATGACCATTTCCCAGTTCTCTCCACAATATCCTAACTCCCTTTTCATTTCTGTTGTTATACCTTCTCCAAAGGTGTGTGAAAAATCCCTTGATTGTCCTTGTTGTCAAAGGTGCTTCATTGTTCACTGGAATGAATGTTAGTACCAAGTAATTTGAGCAAGTAACAATTTGACCTTCTTGATATCAGCTGGACTACATAAAGACAGAGTAAGCAGCAAGAAACACAATAAAAATGGGATAAAATCAGGGATCCAATTGTATTTATCATCATTTAGATTTCCCTCAAGGGGCCATTAGTTGTATAAAACTATCTAGGAATGTCACCTTTCTTTCTTGCCAGGGTGGACATGGGAGCACCACCCAAAGTGAAAACACATAAAGTCAAGTACTGTGCTCAAAAGGTTATTAAAATCATAAACAGAGGGGTAAACAGCAAGATAACTAAATAATTCATTTTTCCCCCATTAGCCTCCTCCCCACGGTCAACCTCCAAATACTGCATGTAAGGCATAATACCCACTTCAATCATGTCAGCTGCTGATCATTAATTGCTTCAGAAAAAGACAATATTTTATCCATCCTCTTTGGAGTTCAAGTGTGAATGGTGAGGCTAAAGCGAATGAAACTGAGTGAAACATGAAAAGCTTGATTTGTTAGGATCCCTGCTGTCTGAAAGAGATCAAAGCTCAGAGGGAGACTGTAAAACAGCCCAATGCTCTGCGCTCAAACATGGCCTGTGGCAGCTGCTCTGGGCACTCTCTCACAACACAGGTGTACCTCCACCTCCACTCTGCCAGCTGAATCATGGGAGCAGGTTACCTCTCCTCTCCCTTCATTATTTCAACCGCAGTCACTGAGGAGATGGGGGCTCCATCCATCACAATGCACAAATTCACAGCGCGCAGATTCAGCACAGGCCTAATTAAAGCTTTTCCTTTCATTTGTGGAGATAATTAGACTTTCATCTCACCAGGAAGCTTCAGAAAGATCTATTTCTTTCTTCAATAAAAGCTACATCAAACAAAAGCAGATTTTAATCGCCTTTTCTTTGGGGCATGAGTCAATAATGAAAGATGTCGCGGGAAACAAAAAATTATGTGCAGAGAGAGAGAAGAGAGAGGGATAGAGAAAGAGAAGCAGAGAGAGAGAGAGAGAGAGAGAGAGAGAGAGAGAGAGAGAGAGAGAGAGAGAGAGAGGAAAAAGTCTAAGCAATGTTCTTTAATTAACATCATGTTTGCAAACATCATTAATTTCTCTCATTAAAATGATTTTTATCTGCAACTGATTGTTGATAAAACAATTGATTTGAGCATCTCATCTGTTTCACTGCTATGCAAGAACCCATCTGCTCTGCTGTAAAGCAGTAATCACACCGACTGTTAAGCAACATGTGAGGACAATAAAAAATGCATGTGTGTGCATCAGGGATTGGTGCAGAGAACTGCAGGGCAAGGGCCACCTTTCCACAAGACATGTATAAAAAATGATTTGGTGTCAGGCCAAAGGACAAAATGTCACAAAGATCAGAAGTGCATAAATAAATAAAAAAATCAAATTAATATGTGCAGGCAGGAAGGGCTCCCTCCATCTGTGTTTAGGAAGCATTTTGTAAACAGATTCTGAGAAAAGAAGGCAGGGAATTTGGATTCATTTGCCATTGCATTCTTAACTGGCATGATATAACGATAGTTGACAAATATTCAGCTGTCCCATGTTTAAGAAATTCTTGAGTATATTGAAAGAAAAGACCTTCACAGTTGCCTCTTACACTGTTTCTGGATAGAAAACAACTGACTGACTTTATTGGTGGGGGGGTGCTTTTTATCTTTAAAATACTTGTGTATAGACTACTTTGTAGATGGAAACAAAAGGCAAGAGAGATTGAGGAAGTAGATTCTGGCAAAGAGTGTGTTGGCCTAGGATTCCTATTTTCTATGCTGAATACACACATGTAGCTCACAAGACAGACCACTAAAAAAAATTAACCGCAGGAAATGAATTGAATGTCTCCCAAACTATGAAAAATCCTGTAATGAATCTTCATTACATCACCCTAGGAGTGTTTGCATTTTCTAGGTCTAGCGTAAGTTACTGAGTATTGGAAAATTCACAATACTAATGATCTTACATTGCATTATGTTACTTGCCCAAATTGGAATATCCTGCTTCAAGAGGAAATACTCAAACGAAAGTCGGAAGGTTCCTTCTCAGATATGCCATGGAGGAAAGAAATTTATGTACTGGGCAGGAGGTTGGATTAGTTTACTTTTAAAGATCCTTCTGATCCTAAAGTTCTAATATTTCCCACATATTTTGAAATACTGCAATGGACACTGATTAAGCATTGTGAATAAGGCACTATGCCAGGGATGGGAGTAAAGGTATTTCAAGAGGGAGAAAATACAAATGGAAAGACAAGAAGCATAAGAGCGTTGTGTTGGAAGCAGAGTCCAATATAAAAAGAAATCCCTAGTTTTGTAAGAAACTAGAGATTATGTGAAGGAAAGGGAAGGAGAAAGGGCTTTCCTTATATGGGAAACCACTTGTGCAACAATATGGAGGCAAGAAATAACCTGTCAAGTATGAGAAAGAGCTAGTGGGATATACGAATTAGAATTGGCAACATTGGAGGAGGAATCATAAAAAAAAAAAAAAAAAAAAACCACTAAAAAGATAGTAGGAAACCAGATTATGGAGGGCTATAAATGTTAGCTTGAGGATTGAGTATTATATCCTAGAGGCAAGCAGGAGCCACTGAAGATCATTGAGTGAGGAGGGGAGTGACACAGACAGATTTGTATTTTTGGACTATTGGTTTGGCAGCTGAAGGAGAATTAACTAGAAATGGGAGCAACTGGGGTCAGGAAGCTATTGCAGTTGTCCAGATAAAGGGTGACCAAGTATTAAACTAGGGTTTGAGCTCATGTAAGGAGAAAAGGGAGCAGATGAGAGAGATGTTGTGAAGGAGAAATTGACAAGACCCTGAAAAATGATCAGGCATGAGAATGAAAGAGAAAAGTTCAAGTGTGACTCCAAATTTGTAAATCTGGATGACTGGAAAGATGGTGGTGCCATCAAGAGAAATGGCTGTTTGGAGATGGGATGAGTTTGGAATGCAATTTTATGAGTCTTTGAAAACTCATTTCCTAACCATGTAGATAGGAAACCAAGCATTTTGGCATCAAATTCATTCAGTACGGTGGGGTGGGGGCAGAATGGAGAAGTTCACTTGATTGTCAGCTTTGAATTTCAGGATAACAGTGCAAATTCTTTTATATGATGCTTGATATTTTTAAACCCAATACAGAAAATTACTAAAGTGAAATTAGAAAAATTACAGCAAAAGAAAAGTGCAGAAACATGTTTTGTATGACAACATATGTGTAATGGTTATATTTCATTTCTTCTCAAAGGGTGGGGGAAGGGTAGGAGAAAGGGAGAGAATCTGAAACAGAAATTAAAATTAAAAGAAAAAAAAGAAAAGCACCCCAAAAAGAGAAAAAACAAAGGACTTTCCTAACTGAATTACATTTTTTTCTTGTGAAAATCTTTGTCCTTGGATCACTGAAGCAAGAGATTCCAACTTTTGCTTTTGTTTTCTAAATTGAAATAAACAAAGTTTATTGAAAAATAATCTTGAATTAATTAAGTTCTGTGAAATGTCACCTTCATCATGTATATGAAGTCTACATAGGTGCTCTGACTTACTGAAAGAGTTACTGAATCGAGATGATTTTTTTTATTTCTGTCTTTCCTGTCATCTTACATGACCCTACTACCTTTTACTCTTTTTTTCAGTTAAATTATCCTACTCACTATCCCTTGAACACACCATTCTTTCTTGCCTTTGTGCTTTTGCTCACATCATTTCCTATGCCTGGAATGCCCTCTTCTCTTAGTCTCTTTATTTTTATTTTTTTCAGTCCTGCACATCCTTCAAGGCCCAGCCCAAATTCCATCTCCTCTAAAAAGCCTTCCCTTCTTTTTCTATTGTCACTTTGTCTGATCTTCTCAACTATGTTGTAAACTTCTTAAGAATGAGTCATTCTTTTTTTGTGTGTGTTTAACCCAGGGCTGATCACCCAGTAGACATTTAAAAAAATATTTAAGAAATGTATGTGAAAATCTTTGCTAGGTACTAAAGATACATACACACATACACACACACACACACACACAATACCACCTGCTCTCAAGCTTAGACACAACATATATGTAAGTTAAAAAGTATAGACTATAAGCCCTCTCAAGAAGAGAGGGCTAAGGAGTAGGGTGATATAGGAGACAACATGAGCTTTGAAAGAAAATACACCAGGGATTCTTTACCTGAGTCTATGCACCCTTTGGGTTTGTGAATTCAGATGACAAAAATATTATATCTGTAATTCAACATAACTGATTTCCTTTGTGATGTTAGGCATTTTATTTTATCCACTTAAAAATATTCTTCTGAAAAGGAGACCATAGATTTTACAGTACCCTCAAAGCAAGTCCATATAGGAATGTTTACAACCTCGTTCTGGGGAGCTGGGAGGCTGGGGTGGGGAGAGAATGTATGCAAACACTTTTAAGCTAATTTGCATTATTAACACTTTTTTAAGGTTAGACAATCAACAAAACATTAAGTCAAGATATAGAATATGAAACAGAGTGGGATTTCTGAGACGTAAATGTTTACACTGTTCATCAGCTCTCAAAACCAGCTGTCTGGAGCTAGCTCCAACACATGTCCATCATAAAAAAAGATTTAGAACATGTGAGCGAGGCATTTGTGGACTTCAGAGGGGAGAGCATTCCAGATATGGAATACAATTGGTGCAAAGGCAAATAGGCAAGTGATGGATTGTTAGATAGAGGGAAATGCTTGCTAACTGACTTCAAACTACCTGTAAATAAATGTACAAATATGGGGCATGAGTTATAATTATTATCTCACTTGCCTTAGGCTATTCAAATTCCTAATTTCACTTAAACTCCCAACAGAAATAGAGTTCAAAAATTACTGCTCATTGACAAGAAAATAAGTAATAATAATAATGCTTGTTTAGTTTTAAGGTTTGGAAAGGCTTTACATATGATATGTTATCTAATTCTCACAACGACTCTGATAGGTAAGTAGGACCTATTATTCTTCCCATGTTGCAGATGAGAAACCTGAGGCTGACAGATTCAATGACTGGCTCAGGCTAGTAAGTGTCTGAGGCAGAATTGGATCTCTATTTCCTACTCAGATGCCCAAATAGATACATTTGCACAATGAAACAAAGAAAAAAATCTTGTTCACATTTTTAAGAACATTTTTTGAGCACCAATATTGTTCAAACAGTAACTCAGAGTCAATGTCCACTTCTGGAGTGTCCCAAAAGTTTTAGTGCGGTGAGAACTTCAAATTACACTAAGATCTTGGGGATATCTTCTTTGTATACTGATCCAGACTACTTTACAGCCAGAGTGCCAAAGTCTCTCTAGGTTTTTTTTTTTTTCTCTTAAAAAAAAAACCCAATGAAACAACAACACTCACTTATCCATCCTTGAGCTCTACCACCACAGCTGATGCCCTGCTGCTGAATCTGACCAACATTTTAACAATTTCTTTCTGTCAAAAGAGCAAACAGTGCCATTTTCAATGAGAATGCTGTCCATTAGCTCCCAGATGAGGAGCCCTGAAAAGTGGTGTGAGTTTTCCCCAGGGAGTTAGCTTTTCTCAGCACACCTGATATCTAGCATAGCAAATTGGTGTCTCGGGGTCATTTCTGCAACCAGACTATGCCGCGTGACCACACAAGGCCCCATCTGCTGGCCCACACTTGGCATTTTTTAACCCCCAATGCTTATTCGGGTGTTGATTCACTGTTATCTGAGTCAGTATGTGGCGGGTCCTGCCAGACAATAGCATGTCACCCTTTGGGCTGGCAATCCAAAGCAAACAAAATTAAGACATTACCTCAGAGAGAGGGATGTGATTTACCGAAATCATCCATGGTTTGAGGATTTCCTAAACCTCTGGGGTTAGTTTCACTTCTCAACTTGAGGGGACAACGATTCCATTTACATGAGCTATGGGCTATGCTGGTGGGGTGTCCTCCCAGTCCACTATGAGGACAAGGAGAAAACATCAAGGATCCTGGGTAACAATCTCCAACCCCCTGTTCAAATGCAGCTCCAGGATAAGCCAGGCAACATAAAAGATGATTAAACCACAAGCCTCAAGTGGAGCCTGTTTTGCCACTAAGACCTTGGATTAAGCAGCAGGGAAAGTGGAAATGCTGATGGCACTTGGAGGGAAGAACACGACAGAAGCAGAGTTCCTCCCTTACTTGGAGACATTTTCAGCCAAGGAAGAGCTTGGTTTCTAAGGAGCCTGACAGCCTCCTTCATGGAGAGGACTGGGTAGCAATGCAGCTGGTGCTAATCAGCTATGAAGGGGCGGATGAGATTTAAATGTTAAGATCTTGGCACAAAACAACAGGGTGGGTGAAAAAGCCTGTGCCCCCACTCTTAGATAATATTTGAGTCACTCTCTTTAAGGCACAAGCAGCTTCTTGCTTTCAGATGCAACCAGGTGGGCAATGGAAATAAGCCCACCCTCAGATTCTGTGCTTCTGATTCAGTGCTTTTCCCTTTAAAGAATAAAAGCCATGACACTGCACCCCCTCCCCTTAACAATGTTCAACTTCAAGAAGAGTATGTGGGTCCTTTATTCTTTCCAGGTCACTCCTTCAGTGAAAAAAATAAAGTGTTATACTGGCTTTGGACTTCCAAATATACATGAAATAAAGCAAAAGGAAAGTGAACAATTTAAGCATAGCTGAACTCAAAATGTTCAAATGTGTCATTGTTCTAATATCAGTAAAAAGTATACCACATTGTGAATTATTTTTAAAGGCATACTGATATTTATCTATTTTTCTGTCATCTATCTATCTATCTATCTATCTATCTATCTATCTATCTATCTATCTATGTATCTATCTATCTATCACCTGTCTGTCTGTCTATCTACATTGCAGTGACAAGAATGCAGAATTTAGAATCAGAAGAATGAAGTTAAAATTCTCCCTAGGACACTTTGCTTTGGACTTCCAAACATACACGAAATAGTGTCAAAGAAAAGGATGCATTTTAAAAATAATTGAACTCAATATATTCAAATGCTGTCATTGATCTAATATCAGTAAAAAGTAACCACAGTGTTTTTCAAGGAATATTAATATCTATCTATCTATCTATCTATCTATCTATCTATCTATCTATCTATCTATCTATCTATCTATCTATCATCTATCTATCTATCTACACTGCAGTGAAAAGAATGCTGAATTTAGAATTATAAGAATGTAGTTAAATTTCTCCCTAGGACACTTGGCTTTGGACTTCCAAATATGCATGAGGTAGAGCTAAAGGAAAGTATACATTTTAAAAATAGCTGAGTTCAATTATCAGTAAAAAAAAAAAAAAGTATACCACACTGTGAGTTATTTTTAAAAGAATACTGATATCTATCCATGTATGTATATATATATATATATATATATATGTACGTATGTATGTGTGTATCTATCTATAACTTATCTATACTTCAGTGAAAAGAATGCTGAATTTAGAATCATAAGGATGGAGTTAAAATTCTCCCTAGGCCACCTTCTGTCTGTCGTTTCATAAATCATTTAACTTCTCTGGGTCTCAGTTTTCCCACCTGTAAAATAAGGGAATTGGATGAAATCAAGGTTCTTAACACTTTTGGTGTCATGGCCCCCTTTGGAAGTCTGGAAAAGTATATGGGGATCCTCAGAATAATGTTCCTAATAAGCTTAAATAAAATTGCTTGTTCAGTTGTTTCAGTCATGCCCGCTATTCATGACCTTCTTTGGGGTTATCTTGTCAAAGATACTAGAGTGAGTTGTCATTTCCCTCTGCAACAAAATATCAAACAACAGCAACATAGATTTATAATGGGGCAGGTAGGTGGTATAGTACATAGAGTGCTGGGCCTAAAGTTAGGAAGACCTGAGTTCAAATCCAACCTCAGGACACTTACTAGATTTGTCCCAGGCAATTTATGTAACCTATTTAAGCTTCAGTTTCCTCAATTATAAAATAGGGATAATAATATCACTAATGTTGTAGAATTGTGGTGATGGTCAAATTAGCACAGTGCCTGGCACATAGTGGATTTTATACAAATACTTATTCCCTTTTTCCCTCTACTCATCATGTAAAAGTAATCTTTTATTGAAATATGATTATAAAAATATTTTTGAAAATAACATTCACAGTCTGTAGCTTAGGAACCTCTGTACTTGATGGGAGACAGGGAGTCCAGAGATGAGCCAAACAGTTTAACAATGAGAATTCATGCACCCCAGCCTTCAGTAAAAATGGCAAATCCCTTAAATACCAGTCTTCTGGGAGATAGTTAAAAGTTCCTGGACAGAAGATTGAGCGCGTGGTCCCAAAAGGGCCTGGGCTAAAGTGTGAAGGAGAAAAAGGAAAGTGCCTTGAATGTCATGTGCTCTTGGGAGTCCCTTGTGTCTTCTATATCCTTCTGTGTGGAGCAAAATAATGCTGCCCAGTATCTGTTCTACATTGTTACCATGCATGCTTGAGTTGGAATCTTTTCACTGCTATTTGTGCAGATCTAGGCTTGACTTAAATTCTCAAGATTACCGAGGAAAACTGGACTGGAGCAAAATGAACCAAAAAGAAATAGAAGTTTTTGTTGTGTTTTCTCAGTCCTCAAGACTGAATTGGTTCCACATAACTACAGACCTGGAGATGTTCCATCTTGATATCTATAAAACCGATACATTGGACTAGATGATCCCTGAAGTTCTAGAATTCTGTGATTTCCTGAAATTTACATCTCAGTCCCCTATTCAAGGTAATAACCATCTCATTTCTCTCCTGTTTATGTGGCTTAAAGCCATTACCTCCACAGAGAGGCCCAGAGCTGCTGTCTTCACTATCACCTACTGCCACCAGCCAAGTCTGAAAATGCAGCCAAGGCTTAAAGCTATTGCCTGATGAGGTAAATGTTTTTATTGTCCTAGAGAGGGCAGCTGGTGACCCTGGGAGCTAGGCACAGAGCCAGCAGGTATAGGGAATTAAGGTACTCCTTTACTAGTCAAGAATGTGCCAAGGTCAGTGTTGAGGGTGTGAAATAGGACAAAAAGTGAACTAAGCAAGGAGGTTCTCTATGGTAACACTTAACCTAGGGTCCACCCTGATATAAAATGAAATTATTGACCCTACAAACTATGGAAGAGCAATGATCTGCAAGGGAGAGATATTAAATCGAGGGAACAGAATTATCTATCTCTTGTTAGGTTGGTCATTAAAACAATCTGGTTCTGATTTGCTGGAGACATAAGAGATATTTCAGAATCTCTCTCTCTTCTTGTCTCTCTCTCTCCATCTTCCTCCTCCCTTCTCCTTTCTTCCCTCTCTCCTCTTCTCTGTCTATTTAAACAACTATAAATGTGTATAAATATAAAGGGCATCAAGATGAGAATGTGAAATTTCTGAAGGCAAATTTGATTATACTAAGTAAACTACAGTGTATGACTTTGTAATGATTTTTCTACCTATATTTCTTTATATCAAAGGAAAAAATATTTGATTTATAAAAAAGGAAGCAATTGAAACGTATAAAGTGTAAACACCTCAAGTGTATAAACATCAGATGAGTGATAGAGATAGACTAACTTGACCAGATTTGCAAGCTTTTAAATCTTAGCCACAAATCATGGATCGACTTAGTGTGTGTTATTTTAAAGCTATTTGCTTCAGAACATAAAAAAGTCCTCTGAAACATTATATTTGAAATATAGCTTGGCTAGAAAAGAAAGAAAAGGCAAAATCAACAATAGTAAAACACAGGACTCCCTTTGCAAGTTCTCTTCAAAGAATATGAAGAATCTAAGGAGAAGTAATTGTAAAATGGGCAAATATTTTTGAACACTTTTCATCTCCCTTTCAGTGATCCCCTCTGTCCTCCCAATGCTGTCTCATGTCCTGCTCAGAAGCACACACACCTTTACGTTCAGGGGTATGCTGGTAATTGTTTAACAACCAGGTCTGCCTCCCCCTCCCTCCCAAATGCACATGCAACACACAAGTTTATTAATATTTTCTCCACTATTTTCCTAAGTCTAAACAATCAACAAAACAATAAATCAAGCCTTGACTCAGAGTGTTTTGATGATTTCTGAAGTGTAAACGCTCATATTGAAAATTTAAGAAACGGCCCTCTCCATCCTATTCAAACTGGTCTCTGGTAGATAGCTAGAGATTTACCAGTAAATGATAAAGCTTGAAATAGGTGGATTTTCAAGCCAGTTGCCACCAGTGTGTTCCCAATTTCCCTAAGGAACAGTTAGTTGGGCAATGGTTATCATTAGCAGTCACCTAGCCTCTCCCCTTATCTTAAACTTCCACTATTCTCATTGCTTCCAACTCCTACTAACAGAAAGCTCCAGTAAAATCATTTGAAAGAGACTGGAATATTCTGCATAATCCCATTCTTGCTTGACTTTGGGACAGGACATTTAGTGTTAAATATTTTTAAAGAACTACATGATCAATAAAATCTGGAAATTTAGGATTTAGAGTTGGAAGGTTCTTGTAACTGAAATCATCCCTTCCACCTCCATCATTCTGGTGATGAGGAAACTGAGGTCCAGAGAAGGTGTAATTTGTTCAATGTTTCAAGGCTGTTTAGCAGTAGCTGTTGCTGCTCAGTAGTTGTCAGTCATGTCTGACTCTTTGAGACCCCATTTGAGATTTTCTTGGAGGACATATTGAAATGGTTTGCAATTTTCTTCTTTGACTCATTTTACAAATGAGGAAACTGAGACAAACAGACTTAAGTGACTTGCCCAGGGTCACACAGCTAGTGTTAGAAGCTTCATTCAAACTCAGAAAAATTAGTCTTCCTGAGTCCAGGTCCAGTGCTCTATACACAGTGGTACCACCTACGTGCCTTTTCCTAGTAACACAAGGGTTATTTGAACCCAAGTTCTGAGTTCCAGTTCAACACTTTTGCATATTTCTTTTGAGAACTCAATTGGTTGCACTTTTCAAAAGATACCAAATCGTTGCATCTTAAAATCTAATTCAAAGTTATATTATTAAGAGCTGAATATGAAATGTCCATCTAACTTCCTACTTGGATCCACTTGTCAAAAACAGAAATCAGTTTCTATCAATGTCACGTTTTTCACGTTTCCCATTGCAGATCTTGAGAAACACAACAGTAACAGCAAAAAACAAATGTAGTTATGAAAGAGAAAAGAAACTCAATTTCAAAAATTAAGGAGCATGAGAACCTATGAGTTTATCTACAGCATTAAAAAGAGAGATTAAAAATCCCAAGAAAAGCCTTGAATCCTCTCGAGACTTCACTCTAACCATGGGCCTTGAAAATCCATGTTCTAAAGTGTAGCGGAAAATAGACAGAAGCCACAATATAAATGTCAGTTATAATTGTAATATAAAATACTGCTACATTCCTCAATGAATCTTATAAATAATAGTGATTTTTCAGTGTTCAGGGGGTTAAGAATTTTTAGTGTCCACGGGACTCCTCTAGATCAACCTTTGATTATCAATAAACAATTAATATACCAAAGCTCTCTGTGAGTGTCATTTATCCTCAGGGCCTATGAGTATAAAAACAGGAACACACTGTGAAAGTAATGGTAACACTTAGAGGTCCCATTTTTATTAATTCATTTGACATTCACTGTAATCACACTGGTCTTAATGAATTCATTTGGTACGTGAATATTACATGTGCTTTAACATACTCTATTGTAAATCAATGTTAATGAATTTGTCAAAGTTTTAAAAATACTGTGGCAAACATAGTTTGTATGTTTAAATGAAGTACAGAAAAACTCGCTGTTTTAAAGACAGAGTTCACCATTTTTTTCTAACTATAAAAATATAGAGCAATTAAATCATTTCATGGGGTAGTAGAGAAAGAGCTCTATTATGAAGTCAGAAAGCACAGGTTTAAATTTAGTTTAAATCTCATATATTTACAAACTGTATAATTGTAGACAAGGCACATAAACTCTCTAGATTTATTTCTTTCATTTGTAAATTCAGGATAATAACATTTGCACCATTGACTCTACAAGGTTGTAATAAAGAAGTCAGTCTGTATACTATGAAGTGCTTTATGAAAATGAGATTAGATGACAATTTTTTAAAAAATAATTATTAAACATCAAGTTACACCCATCCTTATGCTAGGCACCTCTCTGCTAGGAGTTATGTATATTAAATTATAACCATGGATGTGGACATATGTTGAGTAAAATTCATCGAAGCAATTAGTGACTTATTTGTGGTATATTTGCATCATATCACTGGCATGCTGAGTCAGCTCATACCTGATCATGAGAATGGATTGTTAAATTTTTAAAGTGAGCATTTACGCCTGAGAAATCAGCAAATCAGGGCTTAGTTCATTGTATTTTAGATTGTCTAGATTTAAGAAGGTGATGAAGAGTATATTAATAGTGCATATTAAACATAAAACTATGTTTTCCATACTTTTTTTAAACCAGTATACAACCGATCTTATAAATGATTTTTTTCCAGAGGAAAAAGGCAATAAATGATTTTTGTAGTCTGTATTTGGGTCTTCAAACAATGATTGCAGATTATTTAAATTAAAATCAATAACATACAAAAAGAGACAAGGAGAATGAGAAGGAGGAGTGTAAGAAGTAGAAGGAAGAAAGAAAAGGAGAGGAAAGGAGGGCAAGGGGATGAGGAAAAACAGGAGGGGGAGAGGGGAGGGAGAGGAGAAGAATAGAAGGAGGAGCATGAAGAGGAGAAGGGAGGAGAAAGAGGGAAAAGAGGAGCAAGAAGAGGATGAAAAGAAGAAGTAGTAGTAGTAGTAGTTGTAGCTGTTGTTGTTGTTGTCTTAATGGCATCTTGTGCTTTTAAATCATAATCATTTTTGTATATATTCTTCTCTTTAGAATTGAATATTTGTTTGATAAATAAAAACAGGTGAAAATACAGTGAAAGTGATCAAGTCTGACAAAATATGCAACACCCTGCCTTCTATGGTCCCTTGCCTCTTTGCTCAAAGGAAGGACACTTTTTCTTTTTCCCTTATCATTGATCAAAACTGATTTTCATAATCATCCAATATCTGGTTCCTTTTTCAGTGCTTTTCTCCTTTACATTATTTAGTCAATGTACTCATTGTTTTCCTGGATATATTTATTTCACTTCTCCTCACCTCAGTTCACATAAATCTTCTCGTCTTTCTCTGAATTCCTCTTATGCATCATTTCTAACTTACAATGATTTTAAGATAGTATAGAACATTTTATTCAGTCATTCTTGATGGCATTCTCTTTGTTTCTATTTCTCATCTGCTCTTGGAATCAGTTGATAGCATGACATGGGAGACACTGGCACAAGACTGCCCTGCACGATGTGCCTTTATCAAAGAAGTGCTGTGTTCTCTGAGTAAAGCAGAATTGAAGTAGCTCAATGATTAAATCTTTCCTCTCCAATTATTCAAGACGGCACCTTCTTGGTTCTCTTTTGAACTCTCTGAGAGCAGTACATGTCCTTGTCTTCTTCTCTAGCTCCTTTCTCTTTGAAAATTTGAGCATTCCTTAATGATTTTGCTTTTGACCCTTTGCACAATTGTATTGTCATCCTCTCTCACCATAATACAAAACTATCCATATGAGGATAATTTCCAAATCTATCTCCAGTATTGACCTCTCCTCTCAAATCCAATACTGCATTATCAACTACCAATAGTTTATTCTCACAAGTATGCCTCAATGATGCCTCAAATTCAACATCTTTCAAAACTAACCTTGATTCTAAATCTTCTCCACATTTTTCCTATTTCTACAAATAATCCCACAATTTCCCTAGTTATACAGTTCTTAAACTTCAGTTGTCTTTTAGCTTCCCTACTCTTTGCCTCCTCCTTTACACATTTCATTTGTATCTAATACTACCCCCATCAGGCAGGCAAGATCTGTGGTGACTTCCCTACTCTGAAATAGCTATAGACCAACCTTTGGTCTGGTATGTGTGGTAGGATGGTGGATCATATTTCATTGGTGGAGTCATTTTGTTTCCTATTCCATTCCCAGATCACTATGATTCTGGGGACATTTTGTTTTTGGGTGAATTTCCCCTAGTATATCTATGTTTCCATATACTGTATGCATCCATGAAATTTTTATTGCCAGTGTTATGAAATTTCAAAGATCTTTATAGAAAATATCAGTGGTTTAGGTATTGACCTTGTCACCAGATCAATAATAACAGTATCCTAGATAGAAACTTCTGTGTCTTTCTTTTTCTCCCAAATGTATCTATATCAAAAGCCATGATGTCCTGGTAACCATTTTCAGACATAACCTCTTTCATATTAAGCTCTTTTTTTCCTACTGTTCCATAGTTCAGGTCCTTATCATTGTATGACTTGATTATTGAAATAGTTTTCTAATTCACTTTCCTGCTTTTAGAATCTCCCTTATAAAATTTATCCTACATTGCTAACTACCTGCAGTATATTAGGACCATGATATCTTGATGATATGTCAAATTCAGCACCTCTATAAACAAAAATCTTCTGTCTTAAATCAACTTCTATCAGAATAATTTTCCAAGACTTGTGTTTTGATCATGATTACACCCAGTCCTTTTGTGGTTCATCATTACCTACTAATCAAGTTCAAATTCTTTATTCTACCATACTATACCTGCTGATAGTCTGGCTTTGACCTACCTTTTCAACCTAATCTTTGTCTACACCCTTAAACAAACCCTGTGCCCTAACCACACAAAAGGGCAGCTGGGTGGTGCTGTGGATAGAGCACTGGACTTGGTATTGGGAGGATTCGTCTTCCCAAGTTCAAATCTATCCTCAGATCATTTACTAGCTATGTGACTCTGGGCAAGTCACTTAACCTTGTTTGCCTCAGTTTCTCATATGTAAAATGAGCTAGAGCAGGAAATTGCAAGCCATCGTAGTATCTTTATTAAGAAAACCTAAAATGCAGTCATGAAGACTTGGACACAATAAAAACAACCCAATAACACAACAAAAACCACACAATACTTGCCATTTATTATGTATGCCTTCTGTTTTCTTTTTCACTGTTTTGCTCATCTTATGCCTTATCCTTCATGTACAAACCCTTACTTTGTAAAAGTCTACTCATCTTTTGTAGGTCCAGTTTAAATGGCATTTCCTCTATAGAGTTCCCTAGTCATCTCAGCTGAAAACAGTTTAACCATTACACTGAAAGGCAGCCCTGTTAGAATACTGGACATGAATCAGGAAGAATTATTTTAAATAAGCTCTGCAACAATGAGAAGTCAATCTCTCTGGGCCTCATTTTTCTCAGAGGGAAGGTTGGGATCAAATAACATTTTTTGGAGGTTTTTTCTCTTAAATTCAATTTTATTTTGAATTCTAAATTTTCTCCCTCTCCCTTCTCCCTTCCCCACTATTGAAAAGGCAAGGAAAACAAAATCCGCTACAAATGCATATTCATGCAGAACAAACTCTACATTCAGTTACTTCAAATAAATTCAGTTACTTCATTCTGCCCTCTGAAGCTATCCGCTCTATTTGGAGGTGGGTCACATTATTTCTTCCTGACTCCTGTGGAATTGTTGGTAGTTAACCCTAAATGCCTTTCAAAGTTCATTATCTTTAAAACATTGCTTTTATGGTATGAATTATTTTCCTGGTTCTGCTTATTTCACTTTGTATCAGTTTATATAATTCTTTCTGGCTTTTCCTAAAACTATCTTCTTCATTGTTTCACAGAGCACAATAATATCATATTCATGTACTTTTAACTTGCTCTGCCATTTCCCAAATGATGGGCAGTTTCCAACTCAAAATCTACGATCCCATAATAATCTTTCATCTCTATCCACAAATGGGCTCATAAATGACTTTGATTATATCACTCCCAAAATAATACCACAGCTGTAGTGATCAGAAAGAAATATCAGACTTTCAATAAATATTGTTGTGCACAAATACATAAAAGATGATGCCTGTGGCATCTGTGTTTAAATTACCATATTACACTATGCTTGAAGAAAGACATGATAATACATTGATCATCAAAAGAATTACCCCAATATTCATATTATATAACAAGAATGAAAGTAACATTACATCTCCAGATATTTGATCACACCCAGGCTAGTTAAGTGAGGAAGATTAAAGCAATATAAAATGATAATCACAGGGACTTTATTTATCATGAGTTAATTCATATAAAGTTTCCTCTTAAAGATTAAGGTAAGCTTAAGTTGAGTAGTCCAGTACAAATACTACATGTGGAGTCAGGAAGACCTGAATTTAAAATCCTACCTCAAACAGTTTCTTGTTATTATGTGACTTTGGGCAATGAATTCATCTTTCTCAATCTCAGTTTCTATTTATAAAATGGGGATAATAATAGTATCTACCTTAGTGTTTTACTGTGAGGGTCAAATGACACATATAAAATGATTTGCAAACTGTTAAGTGCTATTTAAATAAAACAATTTTTATCATTATATCTTAGAATACCAGTACTACACAGCTCGACTTATTTTTCATTTTCTTCCTAGTTTTATGTCGCTGTTTTCAATTTTGAGAATATCTTTTTAAAGAAAACATTCTTAATATGAAAATTTGGGGATTAAAACAGGGTTTTCACATTATTTCAACAGGAAGATGACAGCAACTATTCAGCTGAATGAACATTTACTAACGAGATTCAGATCTTGATTCGGTCACTCACTAGTTGTGTGACCTTGGTCAGGTCCCTTTAAATCTCTAAATCTTAGTTTTCTCAACTGTAAAAGGAGTGGGTTTGGAATAGTTAACCTCTAAATTGTCTAAGTCTGGCATCAAAATGGAGATTGTGTGTGCAGTGAAGATGCATGAGGAAGGGCAGGAGGGGCTGGACAATTAGTATCAGAAATAGAGCAGGGTGATCCTATGAGTGGTCACTGCACTTCCAGTCTAAGAGAAAAAGGGAGGGAAGAAAGAAGAGAGAGGAAAGTGGGGGTGGGGAAGAAATGCTCACTACAACTGTGGGAGGTTAGTGATAGTATTATCCCCATTTTACAGATGAGGAAACTGAGGCAAACAGGCATTAAGTGACTTGCTCAAGGTAACACAGCTACTAAGTGTCTGAACCTGAATTAGAACTCAAGTCTTCCTGACTCCAGAACCAGTGCTCTATCCACTGCACAACCTTAATGCCTCTGATATCACTTGAGTTGAGTTCTGAAGGGAGTTAGTGATACCAAGCAGCACACATGAATAAAAAAAGTTTCTAGGCACGGGAGACAGCCTGCAGAAAGATATAAAAGCAAGAACTGAAATATCATGTACAGGGAACATAAATGAGGCCAGTTTGACTGGACTAGAATGTTTTCTTAGTCCCATGGAATAATCTGTCTAGTAACATTGAGTGAAGGCTTCCAGTGTTCTTTCATCTGTTAGCCTCTGATTCTGCCTATCTTCATAACCATCTTCTTCACCATCCTCCACCAACCATGCATTCAGAAATCCCAGCATAAAGAGTGCTTTGAGTGGGATAGTTTCATTATTATATCCTTTCCTCAAATTTTATATTCTAAAAATGGTCAGAAAAATTCTTAAACCATTGTTTCTATTCAGTGGTACTTAGGATATATCCTACTGTGTGGGTTTATACATCCACAGAGTCCTATTTCATTACTCTTGGGGATTTGTCTTTGATTGTCAAAAAAATCAATTGAGCTTCAAAACATACCTTCAACACCAAAGGAATGATGATTCTGCAAAACAAAATTAGGACAGAATTTAGTCTGCCAGGTGCAGTGAAATATTCCATCTGGGCATGAGAAGTTATCCTCTACTATTCAGAGACACAGACTAGATCTCAAGTCAAGGTATCTCAACACAGGTTCAATAAATGTCAGTCTTTGAGATTAGTTTCTGGGTTCAAAAGAATAATGTAAAATCATTTCTGATTAGTTTGATATTTAATAAAACTTCATACACTCAAAAGTTCCTTTCACCACTTTGGCTAGATGCAAAGGAACTTTTGAACACTAAGATTAATATAAATTAAATGTGTATTCCCATTGCTAGAGAATTGTCAAAAGACCTGTTATGAAATTGTGCTTATGTCTACATGGACATAGTGGGTATAATCCCCAATGGTTTTAAATATGATGTGACATCAGGTCATTAAAAAGCAATTGTCTATTAGTAATGTTGTTATAGAACCTCCCTTCAAGTAGAGTCTGTGCTTGAGTGTGGCATCTTTAGTTGGCAATCTCATTTTTTCTGGTCATTAATGACCTTAGTTTTCAATTTTCCCTTCATGTAGCCCAATGACTTGAAAATGAGTTAGATCTCACTTGTTCTAAATATAAATTCTTGGTTACACAGATATAAATAGCCAAGGGATTTCCATTATTATTTCCCAAATAATACAAGACAATAGAATTAGGAGTTTAAGCCAGAAATATAGAATGGGGTATCAGGGGCTATAAATTCTCTTGTTTTTCTCCTTTTTTCTACTCTCCCACCACCCTGCCCTCAAGATGGCTACCATTAGACACAAATAGTAGTGTGGGTATGTGTAAAATTATTTACATCTATTTTCAGTTCTTTGGATGCAGATAGTATCTTTTTTTCAAATGTGTTTTTAGTTAATTTGAATCCTTGTTATCTGTAGACTTCCATATCACACTCTTTCTCCTCCTGAATCAATTCAATTTCTATTTCACAGTCTTTTTCTCTAGCCCAATTCTTAGTATGTTTGAATACTCTGGCCAACTATCATCTTCAGTATACATCAAGGACAAACAGGAAGTTAAGATCATACCTCAGAAACATTCCTCAACCCCCTCACTAAAGTTAATTTCTTTCTGGAATTTATACTTGTGAAGGAATGAAGGAAAAATATTACCCTGTTATTGGGTGCCAAGCGCTCTGCTAAGGACACAAACAGGAAAAACGAAGAGGGTCCGTGCTTTCAAGGAAATTAAATTATGATGTGGGAGATTACAGATGGAGGGAAATAATGGTCAGGGAGAGAAAATTGAGGTGGGAGGTGAGTATGGTCATAGGGAAGTACATTGACACAACTTATCTGAGAACAATGGCCAAGATTATGTGATCATGGCTCCTATTCCATAGCTGGGGAGAGAAGGGAGTAAGAATGAGGAAGAAAGGGAATCAGAAAAAAGACAAGGGAACTGGGAAATCTACACAGGAGAAGGTAATGTAAAAATAAAAGATATTAATAAAAAACCTTTTTAAAAAAAGAAAAGAAAAACAACTTAGTAGATTGAATCTTATATATGGAGTCAGAAAGACCTAGTTTTAAATCTTGACTTAGACAATTATTATCTGTGGGCGCCAGGGCAGGTCCTTTAACCATTGTTTGCCTCACTATCTTCATCTGTAAAATGGGAATAATACTACCTAACTCACAAGAGAGCTGTTGGGATCAGATCAGATAACATATGTAAAATCCTTTGCAAATGTTAAATCAGTATATATAAATGGTAGGTCTCATTACAAGCATGCTATTCATCAGCTTTAGTTTTCAATTCAGTCTCAGCCCGACCAAGTGATTGGCATTGAAGGATGCTGTGCATCTTAAAGAAGAGGACTGAAGAGACTTTTTTCTGCATTAAAAAATAAAATCCTGTGAGTTAGTCCATAATTCTGAAATACATCAATTCCACAATTCTCTGACCTCTCTGAGATGAGCTTTCTAAATGATAAGAATATGAAAGCGTGCCAACATCTATAAAGAACCTGTCAGTACAGTTTCATCAATGCTGCACTCAAGTCAGCTGGACTTTATCCATCTTCCTAAATCCTAGAAAACTAGATGGAAAGACAATCACATTTTTGAAGCATTTTAAAGAGGATATATGGAGTTCTTGATGTCATCTATGAGCTGGTGCTATCATATTATACAATATCTCATAGATGTCTTACATTTCTATTAAAAAGAAATGCCACAGAAAGTAGTCTTATGGATGATGAGCAATAGCGCAGATGGCCAATGTTCTTCTAGCAATGAACATAACTACTGAGGCTCACTTTTTATCTAGAAAACTAAGTTTCAAGGGAAAAATACTGTTTTCATATTTGTTGTTATATCACCAGTGTTTTGGTACAGTGCCTAACACCTTGTTTCTTATTAAACATTTGCTTAATGGAACACTAGAAGGTATGTGTGTTCATCCTTCATTGCTGAAGAAGACCATGCCATCAGAGAAATGATGACGTGACTTGCACTTGACTTTGTTTTGAGTGAGAGAGGGCTATGCAGGTCACCAGCCTCACTTCTCCTCCAGAGCCATCTGAATCCAGTGACCAGATATTCATCAGGATGATGGGAAATGGCCCAGGATGAGACAATCAGGGTTAAGTGGAACAAAATTGAACTTGTAGGACTGGCATCCTGGAACACAAAATGGATCCAATAGTCCATTGAGTAAGTCCAATATTGATCAGCAGTGATTTGTGTTTATTGTTTCAAATATAAAATGATTAATCTGGACACATCAAATTATTGAAAATAAATCAACCTTGTGGAAACTTAAGATTCTTTATATTTCTTTGGAATTTTGAATACATACAAAAATCATGAAAATAATAAATTTTCTTCTATTTGACTATTTTGTCTAATAATTTAATCAATGACTTGGTTGAAAGAAATAACTGGTATATTTACTAGACATGTTTATGGAAAGAATACATACATATATGTATATATATATGTATGTATATATGTATGTATATATGTACTATATACATATATATATAAACATCAAAAATTTTAATAGTTTATGAATCTCATTGTAAGACCCTTGCTCAGGAGGTCTATGACCTAATTCAAAGTACTCAGGAATGAAAGTTTACAAATAATTTAGAAGAATTAAAAGTGGAAGAAATCACAGAATCACAAGACTATAGGGCTGGAATTGAAAGGATCCTGAAGGCCCTCTAACACCATCCCTTCATTTTACAAATAAAGAATTAAAGTCCCAGGGTGATGAAGTGATTCATCAGCTGTCACTGAGGTAGAAAGATAATGATTTCTATTTATTATTAGGTTCAGAAGCACTTTTGTGATGCTCTTTTTATAAGTGACCAATGAGATCAGTGTTATAATTATCCCCATTTTGCCATAAAGAAACTGAAGCAAAGATCAAGTGACTTGTACAAGGGTATTTATGCTACCTGTAAGTATCTGAGGCTGGATTTGAACTCAAATATTGCTGACTCCAGGCTCAGTTCTCTATTTCTGAAGGAGCTAATTCAAACAAAGAAAATGATGTAAATCAACAAGGGAGGAGAATCTGTGATTCTCATATTCCCCAGTCACTTATCATAGAAGGAGCTTAATAAATGCTTGCTGAATGAAACTGATCCTTAGTGATCCAAATTAGGAGTTGTTTTGAAAGTCGTAGAACTATAATCATTTGTTTAACCCATTTGTTAAATGTAAAGGATTAGTGATTAATCCTCGGATGATTAATTCCTTCAAAAATGACTTTAAAATATCATTTTCTAAAATTGTGAGATTTTATTTATAAAAAGTTTTAAGTATAATACTCTCAGAATCCACAATACAATGAATAGGCAAATATAGTTGCTAGGATTAAGATGCATTAATGCTTTTCTGATGTCTATTCTGATAAAATTGTTTTACATGTCATATAACACATATAATATAATAATAATTACACTAAGATAATGACAAGTTCTTTCAAAATATGCACCATATAACACATGTCTGTATGTATTACACACATACATGCATACATACACACATAATTATCTCACTTGATGTTCACAATAGTCCTAAAGGTAAATTCTATTATCATTCCTGTTTTACAGATGAAGGAGATGTCACTCACATTATATTAGACCCCAGGCAATTGAAGAAGGCAGCAGCTGATTTCAGTTCAATATGAGGATGATAGTTTTCTAATCATCAGTTATCCAAAAGTAGCATGGAATAGATACACAGGAAATTTCTCATTCCCCTTCCATTGGAAACCATAAGATCATAGGATCATGGATTTAGAGATAGAAAAGACTTCTGAGATCTAACCCCTTCATTTTGTGGTTGAGAATCCTGAGACCCAGAGTGGCTCAATGACTTGTGCATGATCCAATATCTAAAAAGTGAAAGTGATAGGAATTTAACCAAAGTCCTCTGACTCTAAATGTAGTACTCTTTCCAATGTCCATCTTCAAGTGCAGATGAAAGATAACTGACTACTTCACAGGAATATTGCAAAGGGCTTCCTGCTTTGCTAGAGGATGGGCTAGATACTGAAGAAGGGGATAGAGTTTTTCTGAAGTCTCTTCTCAGAGATTCTGTGACTATAATACTACTGTGAACTAAATGCATCTTTCTTCAGCTTGATTTTTATGTTTAAATCTTTATATGCATTCATCTATACGTACACCTGTGTTTGGAATTTATTAATCATCACTATTGATGGTATTTCCACTGTTCTTTATTTCCAAGACTGGGATGAACTACAATAAATGTTAAAATATCTTAAAATCTTTGTGTGTTACTTTCAAGAAGAAAGGAATTTAATGTCATTAAAATAGAAAGAAAATTCCCCCTTTCTTCTTTTTTCCTTCCTTTTTTTCTTCAGATTACTGAGACAGTGAGAAAAATAATGTCCTAAATTGTGCTCAAAACCTATGGTGCAAAGAATGGAAAAATGAACTTGGATATGAGAATGTGAAATCAGAGGTCCTTAATTTACTGATGTTCCTGAACTAGTGTCCTGTATATGATCACAAAATGTTCTTTTGATAATATTCCCACAAAAATAATAAGAAAACCAATAATGAGTTATGTGATTTCTATGTTCTTTATCTGGGTAATCATTTGCACAAATCTACATTACTTTTAATGTCTTCTGGGCCAATGAGTAGGACACTGAATTTTTTAAAGTTTTAAAAAATACGTTTTAATATCATGTTTCATAAAGCAATTCAATTAGTTTTTTTAAAGAGGTAGCCTGTGTCCAGTGCTGGGGAAAAGCAGAAATCCCTCTCTTAAACATGGCTTTATGGCTTCTAAATAGTTTATATTAAGTAAATAGAGGCAGCCTGAACTAGTGGAATATCTCTGAATTCCAAGGCTGGTTAACTATCTGGATAATTTTGAATAAATAAATTATTTTTTATAAGATGAATTTTCCTCTTCTATAAAATGAGTGGTTTGGATTAAGTGATCTTTTTTATTTTATTTTTAATCTATGGAGTAAAACAAGCATTCCCATAACATAGTATAATTAAAAGAAGATGATTGCACATGAAACTGCAAATCTATCAGGTACAACTTGGTATCCCTTTTAAATATATATAATAAAGTTATCACGTAAATTTCTTTCTTCTTTTTTTCCTTTTTCTCTATCACCCGATCCCCACTTGAATCAGTCTATACATACTTCTACTTGTTAATTCTTTCTCTGGATGCAAGTAGTGTCTTCCTTCATATGTCCCTTGTAGTCAATTTGGGTATTTATAATAGTCAAAATGACTTATTTGTTCAAAATTATTAAAACAATGTTGTTGTTACTGTATACAATGTCCTCTTGGCTCTGTTCACTTAGCTCTTCATTATTTCATGCAAGCCTATCCATGTTTTTCTAAGTTCATCGAGTTCATCACTTCTTATAGCACAGTAATATTCCATCACAACCACATGCCACAACTTGTTTGACCATTCAGCCAGCTGAGTCAATTGACAGGCATCCCCAATTTCCAGTTACTACAGAGAGCTGCTGTAAATATTTTAGAATGTATAGGTTCCTTTTCTCTTCTTCTAATCATCTTTGGAAATAGACCTACCAGTGGTATTGCTGTGTCAAAGGGTACATTTTAATGCTCTTTGGGCATTCTAGATTGCTCTCCAAAATAGTTGGATCAGTTCAGAATTCCACCTACAATAAATGTGTCCCAATTTTTCCACATGTCCTCCAACATTTGTTGCTTTTGCTTCAATCATTTTAACCAATCTTAATGTTTCAATTAATGACCTCTTGATGTTTCCTCTAATTCTAACATTCTGTGGGTCCATGAAATGTCTCCTTACCATATGCTTGCATACTTCTTCATCATTTTCACCATCATATCAACATCCCTTTCAATGTAGTCTAGTCTGTGGAATGAATCTGACATTCCACCTTGGGTCAAATTTTTAAAAGTTCCCAGTTACATATTATTAAAGTAATAAATACTTAGCATTTAATTCCCTGATACCTTTCCTAATAAAGTCCTTCTACTTCCTTTATTTTATTTATCCTTAAGATACCTACAGGGTAGCTAGGAATAGGGATGATCTTCAATATACCATAATTGCATAAAGGCATCCCTTTATAAAAGGTGAAAGATTGGGTGAAATCTGTAGCTTTTTGTGAAAATTAGAAGCAATACTTCTCTTTCTGGGGGGGTTGGCATGTCGATGACATAAACTGTTATTTCTTTTATTATTATGTTTTGGGGGGATATACTTCTTTAGTTAAAAGGGAAATTTCCTTTCTAATATACATGTCAAACTCAAGCTGTCCAGGATGGTACTCATTATTTTCCTCTAAAATGAAGTCAAGTGCAATTCATGTCATCATTTCTCTGATGGCATGGTCTTCTTCTGCAACAAAGGGCAAACACAGTCTATCTCCAAATTTCCCTGTTTCTGTTGAGGGCACCAGCATTCTCTTACTAATTTGGTTGGCATGGTATGTGTTATTACTTTTTATTTTTTATTTCTCTCTCACCCATTATGTTCAATCAGTTTCCAAATCTTAACAAATTGATAAATTCAACATCTCTTCTTCTCCTCTTCTCTTCATTCATGTAAATAGCACAGTGATATGGACTTTCATTACTTCTAGCTTGCAGTGGAGGAGGGAATGACAAACCACTCCAGTATCTTTGCCAAGAAAACCTCCAATAAGGTCACAAAGAGTTGGAGACAACTGAAAAAAGATTGAACGACAACAGTTGACTGCCATAATAGTCTATTAATTGATACCCTGTCTCCCAGTCTCTCCCATTTATAAAGATACCAAAACATGTTTTAGAACACAGATCTGCTAAAAGAAAAAAAGCCACAGTAGTTCTCCATTACCTATGGTAATTCACCTAGAGGTTATTCACTATCCTTCAATATCTCAGTGTTCTTTACTCACACCCTATTGCCTCCCTGTTTCTCTGTCTCTCTGTGTGTGTCTGTCTGTCTCTCTCTCACACACACACATACACACACATACAAACACAGACACACACACACACACCTCCTTATGCTGACAACTACCTTCATTACCTTATTTCATATTGCTCTCTTTTACCAATTCTACATTCCAATCAAACTAGCATGTTAGCTATTCCCCACATTTGACATTCTAGCTCACTCCTCTCCACCTACCCAAGTCATCCTTCATCTTTGCCTCTAAGTCTCTCAGTCTTCTTTCAAAACTCAGCTCAGGGGCTAACTTCCAACATCCCATATGCTCCAATGTTTAATGTTGTCTCATTTTTCAATTTTACTTCTACCACATTTGTTCATACGTGTTTTACCCTACCCCAATATCTCCCTCCCAGAATACTGTTAGCTCCTTGAGGAAGGGCATTTCTTCTTTGTGTTTGTATCATTGAGGCTGGCTTAGTGCCTTGAACATGTTAGGGGCTAAATATATATTTGTTAAATTGTTGAAATCAATGGCCTCAAATCCACATTCTCTGTCTCTGTCTCACAAACACACACACACACACACACACACACACACACACACACACGGACATGTGCCCATATGCAACTGTAAGTGCTACTGTGGGGAGAAAGTTGTGATATTACCATTAACTAAATTGTAGTTAAAAGGTGACGAAACAGTGAAAAGCAAGTAGAGGAAATGTTAAAATTTCTGAAGCCTGACATTAGTAGCTGGAATGTAAATGAGAGAGCAAATGCAACTTCAGTTTATAATCTACCAATTAAATCTTGTTTCCAAGATTACTTGTCATTGGAATAAAATAATGATAGGAAAACATGTAAAAATATCTATCTTTTTTCTAAAACATGAAAATCTTGAAGGGAGTACAATTACGTTTTTCAATTTAAGACAAACCTGATGGAACATTTTAAAGTGAAAAGCTTCTCATAAGTAGATAAATTGCCAATGTAGAAAACCACAAGTTAAAGTCCATTTTTTCCAGTTTAAAAGCAGAATCATACATATAATAATATGCTTTAATAACAGCCATCTGTGCGGACCTTTAGCAATCAATTTCGAGAGAATTATTACTTAGCACTACTCAACAGCCTTCAGAGATGATTAATTGGTAGGCTGATCTCTATATCTATATTAAAATAAAAACCTCACACACTTTTCTCACATAATAGGAAGTATTACTTATTTCTAACTCTGATAGGGCACTCTATATAAAATGTTTCTAAGAAACAAAAAAGATTTTCTCACTTGCAGATTTGTGTGAGGTTGCTAAAAATATAGAGAACCATGGGGGAATCTTTATTTTTCAAGTATTAATTTATACATAAACTTAAAGAATACCTTTCCCCAAATGTTCTCCATATTCGACCACTAACATGAGTATGAACTCTTTTCAACTTTTTTCCCTTGGAGAGGATTCTCCTTTTATTTATTTTATCAAAGAAAGTAAAAATCAATAACTAAGACATACCTTTAACATACAGTAATTTTATGCATTTTTTTGCCTCTTTAGAATAGCCTCTGTAAGGAGCTATGTTCCTTCTGTCTTACAAAATGTCCTAAAAAAAAACTCACTGTAGTTCCGGTTCTGAGCATGATAGCAACATAAAATTTACAGTTTTAAATAATTATCAATGGTGTAAAACACTGTACATATAAAAGAGATTTTGTGTAACTATTTGTAGAGTTTAATATTATATGCTATATTTTAAGGTGCTTGAATAACTTCAGATCATCAGGGAGCATACTTCTTAGAAAATTTGAAGACACGGAAAATTATTTGCTCCATAGCACAAGACTCTGGAGACTCATGAAAAGGTAAAGTTCTGCAAAGCACACATTACATTATAGGTTTCATTTTTTAAAACAACATGCATTGTAAAAATGATAGTTCTTATTATTGATAATCATAGCAATTATTCTTATTATAATCCTTACCATTAAGGAAGATGCTCACTGAAATGACTTTGGATATATGATGAGAACCAGCATTGAGGAAGGACTTTCTGTAGTTCTTTGAAAAAGACCATAATTTGTACTGTCATCTCATCCCAGATTAGGAGCGATTAACATGACACATCCTTTTAAAACTGGAAGCCATTTGAACAAACTCTGTGTGTTAGGGAAATCTGATTATCCTTGAACTCATAAGGATGTGTTAGATATGAAACTTGTCCATGGCACATTACTAATTGAATGAATCTTTCACCATACCCTTGTGAGGTGTCAGAAACTTGCTAGATAGACGATGGAACCTGGAAATGGCAAAGTACCATCTGGTAACGTTGAGTTAACTCCGAGGTAGATTTTTTTTTATTTCTTTCATTACATTGCAAACAAACACCAAGGAGCAGGCTACCAGAATGTAAAATATAACCTCAAACACAATACAAAAAGGCAAAATCAACAAATGATCAAATGATTTGAGAAATTCTAGGAGAATGTCACTTTGGAAATAATCAATAACCATCATAAAAATGGAAAATATATTTTCTCACAAATACCATCCAAAATTTTGGAATTAGGTGATGCTGTGGACAGAGTGCTAGAACTGGAGTGAAGAAAACGCAAGTGCAAATTTGACCTCAGACAGGAATTAACTTCATCACCCTGGGAAATTCACTTTACCTCTGTTTGTCCATGTTTCATTATCTGTGAAATGGGGGTAGTAATTGTACCTACCTCAATGGATTCTTCTGAGAATAAAATGAGATATTTGTAAAGCATATTGAAAACCTGAAAGTACTAAATAAATGCTACTTATTATATTTAAAGACAAAACTGGCTGAGACAGGCACATATATGTACTTTGAGACTCTTACCAATTTAAAACATTCAAGTTCTAGAATTTCTAAATTATTTTAGGGAAAACAATTTGATTCTATTTTTTCCAAAATGATTTTTAGCAGCTTTGAAGAATACCTGATTTCTTCAGAAGGTACACATGTTACTGAAATTACAAATGGCAGATCAAATGCACTGCCTGTCAGGAAGTTGATACCATTGACGGCCAAGTTTCTGTCTCTTCTGACAGAGGCCACTCAAGAGAATAGGGGAAGACTCCCAAGGTGTTGCTGTCATGTGGCTGTCATTAAACTTGTCATATAGTCCTTTGCAGTTGTATGTACCCAAGACCTCTAGCACCTTTTAAGACAGTATAATGCACATAACAGTCTTCTTGGAACAAACAAATTACAGGGGATGGAACACAAACCCTCAAGGAAAGCCATTCAGGTGATCAAATGTTTCAAAACTCTCACCAGGATCCTTGTTGTCACTTCTTCTAAAACACACTGTTCAACCATCAGAGTTAAAATAGTTCTGATTAAACATCAGCACCCATGCCTGGAATCTTCCCCAATTTTATATGGTGATCCTAAGCAGCTCCCAGAGAAATACTGATGCTCTCTTTAGAGATAGAGGCAATAGACACCTCCCTTCCTTCCCCAGAGATTAGAGATCTATGAACTCTGTCATAGATCCATGATGCCCATCACAGATCCCCATAGATCTCCCTGGTTGTTGTAACTGTATTCATATCTCCCAAATTCCAAGACTGTTTATATAGGCTCATTCAGATACAAGTGAAAAAAAAAATTGGAAGGATTAACCAGACAAAACTAATCTCATTTTTGCCTTAATTCATTTAGCTATTTGGCACTTGCTTTTAACTCCCTGGAACTTTAAGGTAACCAATCAAATTTCACAAAATTGTTTCATTTTCACAGATATTAAAGAGGGCTTTGGTAAGTTCGTTGAAGCACTACAGAAGAAAATTGGGACTCTCCATAGAAAGGTGGAAATATTCTAAAGCTGAGCAGTGGCGCTTTTTATTCACAAACCTCTCTGTGTCAGACATAGTATGATGTAGTGCAAAAACTAAAAAAATTGTAATCAGAAGGCTTGAGTTCAAATCCGAGCTCTACTACTTCTTTTTTGTATGCTCCATGGTGCATTGGGCTATAGAATACTATACAGAATTAGGAGCTGGGGAGACTTGAGTTCAAATTCTGTCTCAGACATTTAATAGCTATGAGACTCAAGGCAAGTTACTTAATCTCTAATTGCCTCAGTTTCCTCATGTGTAAAATGGAAATAACTACCCCTGAGGGTTGTTGTGAGGTTCAAATGAAGCACCATGTAAAAATTCTCTACAAACAAATATTAACTACTATTATTGTTGTGCAGTTTTACATACATATGATTGTGATGCATCCTCTAAAAAACCCAGCCTGAATTGATTTTGCATCTGCCTCTAGGGCCCAGCAATATGTTTTGCACAAAATTGAATCCATCAACAATCTTTGATTTCCTTGGTATTTGCACTCCCATCACTGATGTACACATAGATAGGTAGAGAAAGGAAGAGGAAGAAAGGAAACCAAAATGTTGATAAAGCTTTCTAGAATGGTTCTGGGACAACAGATCCTTTTCTAGTGCTGTAAGACTTGCTTTTGCTTGTGCTTCCAAGGGTTTTCAACAGCCCAAGTCGTTCTGTCACATGATGACGACATAAAAGGGAAAATATGATTAGGACGCTTTGCATGTTGTTACTCAGTCACTGAGTCATATCTGACGCTTCATGACCCCATTTGGGGTTTCCTAGGCAAAGATACCAGAGCAGTCTGTCATTTCCTTCTCCAAGTCACTTTACAGACGAAGAAAACAGGATTAAGTGACTTTCTCAGGGTCACATAGTGAGTAAAGGTCTGAGGCCAAATTTTTACTCAAGTCTTTGACTCCAGTCCCAGTGTACTAGCTACTATTTCATCTATCCGTCTGCTTTCTATTAACCAGAATTCTTCCCCTTCTTCAAAACCCAACTCAACATGTTCATGAAAAGGTCTTTGATAAGTGTGGGTGGAAACATCTCTCTTTCCTCTAAGCTTCAACTGTCTTTCTTTGTACTCATTATACTGTACTTTTTGACCTGGTATCATCCCTGAAGGCATTTCCTTCCCCCCTGAAATGTAAGCCCCCTGAAGGCTTATACATCTATGTATCCCCCACCATGGCAGGGACTATATGCTCTGAACCAAGTAGCATATCCTTAATAAATACTTGTCAAATGAATAAATGAATTTTTAAATAATCCATGAGCTAAAGGCAATTTATAATCCTGAATTCAAATAATGATCAACTTCCTATTTCAATTTACGCTACAAAGACCCGGCCTCACTCAATGTATTCTGAATCTCATTTTAAAATTTTGCCTACTAACTAAAAATATTCTTATCACATATTTATGGACATATCAACCTTGATTTGATATATGGCTATATCAACCTTCACACCAACCTTCAGTCAAAATAGAATTTTCCCCTTAAAGGAAATTCACAACACCTAGTCTAAGCCAATATAATTACATATCACCCGGTATTTCTGCAATTTTAAAAATCATATGAAGAATTTCTTTAGATTAGCTTTCCTGGTGAAAACTAAAATGTTTTTCTACTAAACGAAAAAAATTCATGATCATATTATATACATCTGAAAAGAGAGGTTGATAATGAATGATTTGACACAACATTAACCATAGTGTCGGAAACAGCAATGCTATAATCTTTTTTTAAAGAGATTCTTCTAATAATATAGAGAAGTTAGAGTGTAGAAGTTTAAGACTTAAACTATTTGATTTTATCATCTTCATTTTACTAAGGGGAGATGATGATGAGTTAGAAGACCCTCTTATATTTCAGTATTGTCTCACATATTTCTAAGTGAGGCATATTTTTCAATAAAAGGTAAGGTTAGCGAAAAAAAGCAACCCACTATGGTGCTTTGTCTTAAATCCAGTTTGAATTCAAATTGGAAATTTTAGTGGACAATCAGAATGTGGCAAAAACTCTAGTTATTGGTTACACTGGCTGCAAAGATGAATTTGAAAGATGGTCAGTCTTATAATTTATTTTGCACATTTTTACAAGACTTTACCTGTGTATATGTTGTCCCATAGGGAACAATGTACAGCGGCAGCCAGGTGGCACAGTGGATAGAGTGCTAGGCCTGGAGTCAGAAAGACTCATATTCCTGAGTTCAAATCTGGCATCCAATACTAGTTGTATGATCCTGGGGAAGTCACCTAACCCTGTTTGCTTCAGTTTCCTCACCTGTAAGATGAGCTGGAGATGAAAATGGCAAACCACTTAAGTATCTTTACCAAGAAAACCCCAAATGTGGTCATGAAGAGTCATACAGGACTGAAAAATAACTCAACAAAAACAAAAGCTCCTTCTGGACTGGCACAGTTTCATTTTTCTTTTTATCTCCAGAACCTAGGATGGTGCATGGCACTTAGTTGGGGCTTAATACTTATTAACTGATTTCAAGTTTTGGAATTTTGCTGTATTTGTAAATCACTTTTGAGATATTTAATTCAAACGAAATTTCTTTCATCATATTAAAGTAAACAAAAATCATTTAATTGAAAGTATTTACCACTCATTTGCAACAAGTGTTAAATTTCTTATGTTAAAGCTCATGTCATGTATTTTCTATTGTAATCCCAGTATGATATAGCATAATTGATATTGGAACAACTTAGTAACTATTAGGATTTTTGTCAGTGACATTGTAGTATTTGTGAATTAATTATTTAATATCAATTTATAAATGTTTTTAGTTTTATTATGGTATCATCAACATTTAGTCTTTGAAAGGGATTGTAAGTTAATTTATTTTAAAATATTCATAAAAATGTTAGTATTTTCAGTTTAAAAATATCTTTTCCTTTAGGTCCTGACACCAACTTTTTTTTCTGAGTTTCCTTTAGAAATGGAAAATAAAAAAGGTAATGGTAAAGAAGTTCTCTTTTCCCTGTACCTTTAACATATCTAATATAAATTAGACAGAGAATGAATAATATGCCAGCAGGAATCTTCATTCCTTTGGCATTAATCTCTAAGTTTTATATGGCAACATTACTATTTCTAGCTTTGAGAACACAAATTCACTCTGAGAGAAATGAGGCAGATAGATAACTGACAGATTACAGGCAAGCTAAAATATAGTCGCAAAAGCCCCCTTACTGTCATGCCTTATTGTAATGCTTAAAATAAATCATAAGAAGGGATTGCCTTCAAAATTAAAGAAATGATTTGTCTTGATCCCTGTCTAATTTCAACACAAAACCTGTGTAAGACTATTTACAAAAACACAAATAAAACCTACAATCTAGTTGCAATTTGAAACTTTGTTTTCAAAATAAGCAAAACTGATAATTTAAAAAAAAAATAGAGAGGCCCTTTTGGCAAATGATTCATCATTTATAAAGGAAAATATCTTCAGTTTTATTTTGGATTATCTTTTCTTTTCTTTCCAACATTAAGAGAATACCTCTTTTAAATGGGCATATATTGTTTCAGTTTTGCCTTTACAAAAATAATCCTTGAAGAATATCTCATTGACTTTTAATTTTCATAACTCTTTATATCAATATTTAACAGAAGTAGGTAATCATTTCCAGGATAGCTAACGCTGGCCGTCCATGAAATTAGGCAGGGTAGGAAATTACTTTCATTACTGCCTCTTTCCCTTATCCCTTTCAAAGAGGAAGAAATTAATTCATCTGTTAGGCTACATGTAAAAAAATAGTTCTGATCTTTATATAGTTGTGTAATTTAAATTAGTACCTGATTCTCTAAAGTCCACAATTTAGGACAGCACAGAATCCACCGCAGCAACTAATTAAACACTTACTGTAAGGTTAAGTTTTTCATTAAATCAATAGGCCCCTAGTGTCAGTTACAAAGCCCTAATTACTATGCAGTAAATTTAGATTGAATTTGAATTAAGGACTGATTTCAATCTAACCGCAGCATGTAAATATTGTAAATTACTAGAATTACAGTTCAATAAAAATGAATGGATTTCACTTTAGATAAACCAAATGCAAATGACTCAGAAAGAGCCACTGAAAATTCCCCCTTAACATCTTGCCAAGAAGCTCCCAAACACTGCATCTAGACTATTGTTTTGGCAATGAGCAGGCGTCACAGCTCAACAATTCCGCCTCCCTTTACGTTAACGTTTTAATATTTGATTATCTGTTCTAAAAATGAATAAATTTAATCTCTCCCAAATGATCGAGCAAAATGATGGCTAATGTGCCCACTCACTGTGTAGCTTTAGTTTCATGAACGCGTTGTTGTGCAAAAACACAGTATGGAACCAGGTTATCAGATTATAACTGGCAAGGATAAATACACAACACAACACACACACACACACACACACACACACACACACACACACATCCAGAGCAAGCTTCTTTCCATGTATGTCTCAGCCTTTGAAGATTTAAAATAAAATAGAAATACTAATAATTTCTGTGTTGACAGTTAATAAACCTCTAATCAAAAAAGTGCAAAATTGAAAATAATTGGAATTTTGTGAATCTTTGGTCCTTCTTTAAACAAGTCTAAGAAACAAAAAAAAAATCAGGAAATGAAGGAACTGGTTGGATTACATGAAAAAAGCAAAATTTCAGACATGTTGATTTATGTGAGATATTTTCAAAGAGCTACTTGGGCAGCATTCCAATTACATCAAAGAGTTTTGAAGATGTTTATATTATAAAGGGAATGGCAAAGGCAGAGACTTAGGTCTTGAGAATGATACAGTCTTCCTCATTTCACTTACTCTGGTATATCAACTTAAAATGTACCCAAAAAACTCTGAAAAAATAGAATTACATGATTATGTACATATATATATATATAGATGGTCTTGCACATACTTGTGGGTGACTGACTGCATATTTAAGAAAAATTTTTTAAATGAAATAGAAACCAAAAAATAAAACACTTCATAAGCTCGTTTAATTTTTTTTTTTTTTTTTTGCTTTGCTGTGGAGAAAGGTGGTTTTTCTTCCTGATAATGATACACATAGTGTGCTATAATCAGGAGATCCATTCACTGGGTTAGGATGCCCCGGGTGCAAGTCCATCTCTGAAACATGCTGGTTATGTGACAATGGGCAATCCAATTCACCTCTCTGTGGCTCCAGGCAGCTGCCTTTTCAGATTATAATTTGCAAAAGAGTTGTTGATATTCATTTTTGAAGAAAATTTCCTCACCTAGAGTTCCCTAGATCAAGGAACTCACAGTACTAGACTATACAATGTAAAGTATAATTAAATAGAAGGGAGGGAGGTATAATTCACATCCTGGCCATGGAAGACCATCTATGTAAGACCTTTCTATGACCCTTCTCTACTAATATAAAGTCTATATGGTTTCTAGGACTTTGCCAAAATAAAATGGTATGAATATAGCTTGTACATAGATATACCTCCTCTCCCCAGTGAAAGCACCATGGTTTAGTAGATTGAGAGGAGATTTTCAAATCAGGAAGACCTAGGTTTAAGTTTTGCCTCAGACGCAATAGCTATGAAAGCATGGTTGAGTCTGCCTTGGGCACATATTGCCGCTGCTCAATTGTGTCTGACCTTGAAGATCAGCTGTCCATGGAGTCTCCTTGGCAAAATACTGGAGTGGTTGTCATTTCCTTCTCTGGTTTTAGGCAGGCAGGGGTTAAGAGACTTGCCCAGGGTCATTAAACTAGTAAGTATCTCAGGCTAGATTTGAACTCTGCTCTTTCTGATTCCAGGCCCAGAGCTTTATCTGCTGCCTGCCTTGGACATTTGGAGAAAATGTTGCATTGAGAGAGGAACCTTCCATGCTGAGAGTTGTCTACACTGATGAAAATCCATGTGTGAACCCAAAAAAAAACCCAAACAAAAAAAATCTCTCTCTCTCTCTCTCTCTCTCTCTCTCTCTCTCTCTCTCTCTCTCTCTCTCTCAAACACACACACACACACACACACACACACACACAGACACACACACACACACACACACACACCCCTTTATTTCTTTGTCCAGTCACTGACTGGCCATGGTTGAAAACCTGTGTTCTTGAGGCCATATGTACACTTCAAGATCCTCAGGTGCGGCTTTTTGACTGAGTCCAAGTTTTACAGAACAAATCCTTTAATTCAGGGGATTTGTTCTGCAAAGTTTAGATTTGGTCAAAGGATCTCACTTGAGGAGGGTCACATATAACCTCAAGGCTGTCGGTTCCCCAACTCTTGTAGGTATCAAAAATAAAAATAGAAAAGGACCCTATGCAAAGAGCCAAATTATACCTGAAATCAGAAAAAAAAATTACACCAGTAGTCTTAGGTAATGACAAACGTTCCCCAAAGCATTATCAAATGTCAAGAAAGATATGGGTCCAGAATGCAGTAATAGCATTTTCCCATCATGTTGCTGACTGCTAATGTTCACTCCCTCTTGGATGAGAAAGTGATTTTTTTTCTTCACAACTATGTAAAGGATTTATTCACAAATTTCCATTTATGTTGGTGATTTTTTAAAAAGTATAATTTCTTCATCTGCTATCTAAGAATGGACAAAGATGAGTTAAAAAGTCCTAAAGCATCATGGGATCTTTGAGCACTTAAAGTGTCTCTGATTTGGGAAGGTAAAGAAGGGATGATCCATTTATATCATCTCAGGTGTGTCATTACCTTTCCATGAAAAAGTTGGCACTCATAGTCTCTTTACCTCAGTTTCCCAAAGGCTAATCCTCCCCATACCTTTATCTATTCACTTAATATTTTAGCCCTATATAATATCTCTGAAATTAGTGTTTTTACTACTTATGATTAAATTTTCTTGAATATTTTTGTGTCATAAGATTACTTAACATAGATCTGGCATAGCTCCACATTATATAACATTTTAATCAATGACTTGGACAAATTCATAGAAAGTCATTATTTTCCCATTTGCAGATGATATAAAGTTAAGAGAAAACTCTACTATACTGGAACTCAGTATAAAGATCTAAAACAAAAACTTTGGGAGGAAAGAAGGCTGGAACAGTTCTAAAGCGATGAAATTTAATAGTAATAGAGACAAAAATAAAGGACTACATTTGTATTAAAATAGATTAGCTTGACAGGTACAAGATGGAAAATACGTGAATAGTTAGAAAATAGCTTCAATTCTAAATATGTAGGCTGTGAGGCTATGACTCTTTACTCAGTATTAGCAAATTGTCTGACATAGCAGGTTAAAAAAAAACCTCACAAATTCAATTTTAGGCTACATTAAGAAAAACAAAATTCCTCTGCACTTCTCTGAATAAGGTTATGCTTGTAATACCGCTTTTGATTTTAGACTTGAAGAAGGGAATTGTTGATCTAGAATGATCAGAGGCATAAGATGAAAGAACTAAAGACCATGGGAAATTGTTGAAAAAATTTAGGGGTATTTAGCTTCAAGAAGAATACATTAGGGGCATGGGTTGAAATACTATCTTTATACATTTCAATGGCTTCTAGAAAATGAGGTAAAAAGGTATTCAACTAGTGCCTGGTTCTAGACACTAGAACTTGGAACAACCAAAAGATATGACAGGAAAAACAATTTTGACTCCATATAAGAAAAACATCTGACCATTAGAGTTGACCCAAAGAGAAATGAATGGTCTGCCTTGGTTGGTGGTAGACTCCCACTCATCAGGGGGCTTTATTCAAAGGCAGGATGACCTCTTGCTAAGGATGATGTAGCAAAATCCCTGCTCATATATTAATTGAATTCAAGGGACTTTCAAGTCCATGGCAAATGGGAGCTTCTCTAATTTTGATTTATTTCTAGTGTTCAACAAAATCTCTAAAGGCAATTCAGTATGAAAGTCATAATCCATTTTTGTTTTCCATGATAGGTAGTGTATAAATATCTTCATCTATTTGTATATATAAATATGCAAATAATAAAGAACATTCATATTATTTTTACTCTACACTAGGCACTGTGCTAAGTGCTTTACAATCATTTCCTTATTTGATTCTCACAAAAACTCTGTGAGTTACTTGCTATTATTATCCCGATTTTACAGAGGTTAAATGCTTTGACAAAAGTCACGCAGTTTCTAAATGTCAGAGAACTCAGAACTCTCTGCAGGTCCAGTGTGCTATCCACTGCGCCACCTAGCGGCATATTTATATAATAATGCAAACATTTCTATATCTATATATGTATATGTATATACATACACATGCACACCATATAAACACACACGTATATTATATAATAATTTCATTTTTTGTTTCCATTGGTGGTTATAAAATTATGTACTTACGTAAGTATATTTATATACAGATAAAAATAAAAGAAAGTATAAACCATATGCCTAAATGCACATAAATTATGTGTGTAAATATGTGCATATATCATTCATATATCTGATTTTTTTTGTTTTCACCGATGACTGTTTTTTGTACACACATGTTAATAAAAATATACATTGAACAACTTTTTTTTAAAAAAGAAGAAAAAAAAACACAAGCCAAGTGGCAAAATTGTGATTCCCAGACCCTAAGTAGGTGAAAGCAAATTAACTGACAAGCAAAAAGGCAACCAAATGGTTTTATTCTGAATCTCTGTTTAAAAGAAACCCTGTCACCTTTTGTGCTGTTTTCCTTCCTTAAAAAAAAATTGTAATTTTTTCCATCAGTCAGTTATACTTGGAGTTATTCCCAAATATTCAAACTCCCAATATCCACAGTTAAGTCTTGTCCTACAAGAACACTTTAATCTGTCCCCTTCTCTCCATGCAAACACTGACCAGCTCCAGGTCAAGTTCCCATTACCTTTCACCCCCAGCTACTGCACCAACCTCCCTGCAGTTACTCAGATAACTTCCAATCTTTCCATTTCCCAGTCCATTCTCCACAGAACAGCCAAGATAATTTTCTTAAAGATAATTCTACAACTTTTTCTATTTTTTTCATATTTCACACAAGCCTTTGCAGATATCTCTGCAACCATCCATCATATTCCTCCAAACTGGCTACTTTCTGTACTGAACTCAGTATTCATCTTATAGCCTATGCCTATACATTCTTCCTCATTCCAGTTCTGAAAATTCTCAACTTCTTTCAAGGCTTAACTCAGGTTCAGCATTCTATAAGAAGCCTTTCTTAATCAATTTGGCAAGTTAATGTCTTATTCTTCTTTAAATGACCTTTTAGTTACTTTTCTCTCTCTATGTATGTATTTATATGCTGTATCATCCAGTAAATTCCTTTTGGGAAGAGATTGTTTTTGGTTTTCTTTTGCCTTTTTTTAAATTATCATAACCCTGAATATAATAGAGATTTAATGTTTGTTTAGCTGAATTGAATAGTAATCAACAAGCACTTATTAAGTACTTACTGTGACTACACTGGACAAAAAGCCTGGCTTCTCCCCTCAAGAAGCTCACATTCTAGTTGGGGAGACAACATGCAAATAATTCAATATTATTTACCAGTTGATGGTGCAGTGGATAGAGTGCTAGGTCTCGAATCAAGAGATCCTGAATTCAAATCCAGCCTCAGACACTTATTTGCTGTGTGACCATGAGTATTCCACTTCACTTCAGTTTCTTTAATTGTAAAGAGTGGAGAATAACAGTGTTTACCTCCCTGGGAAATTGTGAGAATCAAATGAGATGATATTTGTAAAAAGTATTTAGCACAATGTAAATGCTCACTCTTTTTTTTCCTTCCTTCTATTCTTTCATACTTCTTTTTTTTTTCTTTTTCTCTTTCCTTCCCTTCTTCCTTGTTTTGTATACAATGTAATCTGGGTATACATGTGTTTGTATATGCATATGTATATATACTAAATATATTGTGTAGATATAGAAATGCACACATACGTGTAAAATCTCCAAGACAAGGGGCCAGAATGGGATGAGATCAGGAAAGGCCTCTTAAAAACGGAAATCTGAGTGGGATTTAAGATGAGTGTTGCTTGATGATGGATAGGGAACAAGGAGATGGAGGTGAAGAAGGATGCATTCCAGCAATGGAGTATGCCCAGTGCCAATGAAAAGAGTTTGGTAATAGTGTTTTGTTTGAAGAGCGGTAAGGAGGTTAGGGAAGATGAAGAGAAGCTAAGGGAAGGACTTTAGATGTCAAACAGAGGACTTTAAAGTTGATTTGCTTATTAGTGGAATGATATGATCCTATCCAAGTTTTAGGAAACTTACTTTGCCAGCTGAGTAAAGGATGAATTGGCACAGGGAGAGATTTGAGGCAGAGAAATCAACTAGAAGGTTATTGCCATGGTCCAGGCAAGAGGGACTGTGCAAGAGATGTGTTTGGGTGAGCAAAGAAAAAGGGATGTATATAAGAAATGCTGTAAAGTAAAAAATGACAAGTTTTGACAAAAGATTGTATATGTTGAATGAGAATATGTAAAGAATGTAGAATGTCACTGAGACTGTGACTCTAGATGACTGTGATTGGGTGTGACTTTGACAGCAAAAGAAAGTTGGGAAGGGACTAGGATTTTGAGGGAAAGGTGACAAATTCAGTTTAAACACATTACACTTGAGATACCCACAAGTTATATAGTTTGACATACACAAAAGGCAGTTGCTGATATAAAACAGTAGCTCTGTACAGAGTTAGGGTTCCACATAAAGATCTAGGAATGATGAGACCAGAGATGATAGTTGAATCCATGGGTGTTAAAAAGAGTATCAAGGAATGCAGTATAGAGTAAAAATAGAAGAGGGACCAAGACAATGCCTTGTGTTTCTCCTATTTACAATGGGTTTGTTTTTCAAAGAGTTTATCCAAGGGTAAGTTGTTGTCTCCAGTAGTGTCTGACTCTTTGTGATCCAATGAATCACAAAGTTCATGGGGTTTTCTTAACAAGAACATAGGAATGGTTCGTCATTTCCTTCTCCAGAGGACTGAGGCAAACAGAGGTTAAGTGACTTGGCCAAGGTCACATAGATAGCAATTGCCTGAGGCTAGATTTTAATTGAGGTTTTTTGACTCCAGGCCCAGTGCTCTATCCACTGAGTCATCTAGCTGCCCTTCCAAGGGTACGATAATCAAAACATCTTATGACTATTTACCAGAGAAACAAAATGAAGGAAGTAAAGACAACTTCAATGCTATTTACTAGAATTTCCAGGTACCTCCAAGAGTTTTAATTAATCAGATTGAAGAATGAAGTATGTGAGTTCCCCAGAATCTATTTATGTCACCTGAGAAAGGTAATAGTGCCATCCACCCTAACTTAAAAGGAATGTTACTTTCAGGGGAAAAGGAGGGAAGCGAGATCTCATTAGGATCACAATCAGATTTTCTACTTCGAATATGCGGTATTCTTTGTTTTCTATGTATGGTATACAACACAGAACCATTATATTAATTTCAAATCTAGGTATAGACAAATGAATAGGGCAGTGACATGGTGTAGTGGATAGAGTACTTGACTTGGAGTTAGGAAGATTCTTCAGATCTGACCTCAGATACTTACTAGCTGTGTGACCCTGGGCAAATCACTTTAACCCTGTTTGCCTCAGTTTCCTCATCTGTAAAATGAGTTAAAGAAGGAAATGGCCAGCTACTCCAGTATCTTTGCCAAGAAAACCCCAAATGGGGTTGATAAAAAGTTAGAGACAACTGAAAAGACTGAGCAACAACAATAGAGAAATGAAACTTCCTCTGTACAGGAGGGGATGTGAAAGTGTGCCCCATGAAAAGTGTTTCCATCGGCATTCTGACCTAGGTCAGACATCACTAATGGACCATATCACCGTAAATTCTCCTTAATATTTATTGCTTAGAGGAGACTCATAGGATATTACCTATACAGCTATACATAATCTCAGAGACCATTTAGTCCAAATTCTGCATTAAAAAAAAAAAGGAAATTAAGGTACAGGGAGGCTTAGTGATGAACAAGATGCCTGAAGGGATAAGCAGCAGAAGCTGGATTTGAACTCAGGTCCTCTGATTTCAGATCCAGTTTTATTTCCATTAGACCATGACCCATTTATAATAGCAAGATCAGATAAAGTAGAAGTCATTGTTAAGAGACCAGGTAGAAACAAAGAATGAATAAGGTAGCATTCTTCTTTTGTTTCTAAATTAAAAGAAGGGTTATTATTTTCAGAAAGAATTTTGAAATTCTTACTATCATAGTGTTACATAGTATAGAACACCAGATTACTAGGTGAAAAAAATTTCTACTCTATAAAGGCAATGTGTTATTTGTTTTGTGAAAAATAGTCAACTGCAACATCAGTGCCCTACAAAATCATACTTAGCTCCTAGCATAAAACCTTTGTGCTTTGTTGACCAAAGAAAGGAGTATAAAATAGTGCTCTAATTAATATTTTTTAAGATCTTATCTAACATCTTGTTTGAAAATTTCACAATTGAAAACAAGTATCAGAACTTAAAAGTTGCATTAGGAATGCAAATTTTCTTTTGCTTTATTAAGGATTTCAAATTTGGTTTTAGAAAAAGTATATTAATTGGGTGGCAGACAACATTGAATACTCATTTACTTGGAAAATTCCTTGATAGAGGATAAAATTCTATGTCTTTCCAATTTACCATTCTACTTTGTTCCATGAAAAAAATAAGAAAAAGACAACTTGCATGAGAATGTGCCCAGCATTACTTATTTATATGTAAAACCTTTATTCTATTTTGTTATTTTAGATTAAGTCCTGTTTCAATTCCGTTCTCTCAGGGAAGCATTAACCGTTTGAGCTCAGCATGAGCATCAATAAACACTTGGGCTGAAATTTAGATTGGACAATTTTGTCTGGTGAAGTAGAAAAGGACATGTGGAATGGCAAGGAAGAGAATGGTTGATGGAAAGGTGGAGGCTTTAATAACTTGTTGTCTAGTGGGAGCCTCAAATATCTAAATTCAAATCCTGAAGCATATTTAAAGGGAGCAGGGTTGGAGAAAATGCATGATATTTTACCTTGGCAGGCAGTGTGGGGGCATGTGTTAACGAAAGTGAGGGCTGTACTATAACTAACACATTTGAAACTCTGAAGGTTAAAGCCAGAAGCCCATTAACCTGAAGCATGCTAATTCGGAGGCAGAGAATGGAGGCCCATGACCTCCGTAGTCACATTTGCTGTTGCCCTACATGGTAAATTCTGGCAATGTACCTTGGAAAGTTAGTGAGTGTGATAAACTGAGAAAGAAATTAAATTTACCTAAAGAAAACTCCTTAATGAAAGTATTCTGCTGTGTTTAAAAGTAGTTTGGCTTTTCTTTTGTGGAAGAAGTCTAGCAGTGACTAGCATAAATGAGACAAGGTACTGCATGGCAATTGATTTCAAAATTTCAGTGCTTTATTTTTCCATTCTACTGAACTTATTTTTGCTTTGTTGAAACAATTGTTCCTTTTGAAAAGAATGGCTAGTCTTGGCAGAAAGAGAAAGGAGGGGGGAGAGAGAGAGAGAGAGAGAGAGAGAGAGAGAGAGAGAGAGAGAGAGAGAGAGAGAGAGAGAGAGAGAGGAAGACAGAAAAAAAGAGAGAGAGACAGAGACAGAGAGTGAGAGAGAAAGAGAGAGAGAGAGGGGCAGAGAGGGGGGGAGGGAAGGAGAGAGAGTAGGGAACAGAGAAAAATGGGGTGGGGAGAGAGTTAATTCATCATTAAAAAATCCCCCAATATACTAAACTTATAAACTCTGCACCACCAAGGAAAATAGGAAGATCTGTCACTTGAATTTAATTGATGTAATAATTTTATGGAATGTGCATAGAAAACTTCCTATTTGATATCACTGTTAACATCTGATTTTTAAATATAGTCAAATAGTCCTTTTTCTTATGAACATGGAAAGGCTGCAAACTTTTCTAGTGACTCATTTACAAATTTATCTTTTCTGCTAAAGTAGAGAGTCATTATGCTATTTATTAATCTGTTAATCTGTAATTATGCTATTTGTTCATTTATATATGTAAAGTGGAAGTTGGAATTTCTATTCCCTAATTACAGGATACTACGTGATCCTGGCTCCGTCACTTATTTCTTATGTGACCTTATCAGCAGAACAAGGGCTTATATTAAGCGTTCTCTAAATTCCCTTCAAATTCTGAATCTATTATCCTGTGCCTACCTAATATGAATATATTAATATGACTAAATAGTATAGTAAAGTAATAACTGACATTAATATGGCCATTTTTGTATTATCTGATACACATAATAATCTTATGAGATATATACAACATGTGTTTTATATTGATGGATGGACAGACAGACGGACAAGGAATATGAGGCACAGAGACAGGGATTTGCCCACAGTCATCCAAGTCGCTTCTGCCAGTGACAGAAGTTCAAATCAGACCTCTGTTGACTCCACTTTCTGTACTGGCTCTACTATAATGCTTCCTGCATAATGTCAATGATTTTGAAGCAGACTCATATGTACATGAACTAGAATTTCTACTTTCTTTTCTATTTGTGCACTCAAAATTTCCCATCATTAACAACAACGGAGAATATTGAAACCCAGAGCTGAATTTTCAAAACATGCAAAGCAACGACATTTTTTAAAAAAGGATTCAGAGAGAACAAAAAATAAGTATGTGTTTTTGGTGATTTTGAAGACTGAATAACCAGATGTTAGAAGCTGTCACTAGTTTGCTAATATAACCAAAAACAAACAAATGAAAATATTAACTAGACATTATGACTTAAGCAGAGGGTGATAAATACATTTGTGTATATTAGTTGCACGAGGCTGTACTACTTATTATAACTTTTTTTTTTAAATACAAGAGGCATCATGACACAGTCAGGAATCAGCCTCAAAGTCAAGGGGACTTGAGTTCAAGTTCTGCCTCTTGTACAAATGGCTTTGTGATACTGGGTAAGTCACTTAACAACTCAGTGTCCTAGGCAGTTTTCGAAAAATAGTAAGTTGCAGAGCCTGTCAGTGGAGTTTCCTCACCAGGAATTCCCTATTATTGATGAAATGACATGTCCCATCCAAAACAAAAACGATATTCAAATATGGGGAAAAAAAAGAAGTACAGATCAGCATGTTAAGCTGAAAGAACACTGTCCTTAGAGTGAGAAAGTGCATATGAAAATCATGCTGTCTCTGAGTCTGTTTCCTCACCTATTCAAAAGGGAATCAGAGTAAATCTCTAAAATCCCTTCTTATTTCAAGGTAATAAGGTTTTTTGATCCTCATTTTTGAGTCGATATTTTAGTCATTTGATTAGAGTAAAACTCCTGTCAGGATCTGCTGTTACCATTTATAAAATACCTGGCAGTTTTTGAAAGGCTTGCACATAATATATTCTCATTTGATCACCACAAAACACCTGGGAGTTAGGAGGAAAAGGTAAGCCTAGATGCTGAAGGCATGTATCCAAGATATATACCCAGTATGCTTGAATACACCCTAATGTTGGAAAAATGATTGGTATTTTATGTCTCATTTGTAAAAGTTGTCATTGTTATGTAAAGTTTAGGTGTAACTTAACTATACATTATTTTCACTACTCCAGTCATTTTCAATTGTGTCTGACACTTTGTTACCTCATTTGGGGTTTTCTTGGCAAAGATACTAAGGCAGTTTGCCATTTCTTTCTCTAGTTCATTTTACAGATGAGGAAACTGAGGCAAACAGAGTAAGTCACATAGCTAGTAAGTTTCTGAGGCCAGAATTGAACTCAGGAAGATGAGTCCTCCTGATTCTAGACCAGGCACTCACATACACACACACACACACACACACACACACACACACACTTTACTCTCTTTAGTTTGTTTGCAGAATAAAAATAATGCCTTTTTTTGACTCAGTATATCCTAATGAAATAAACTGTTCATGCCTATGCCAATCCATTTGGAAGAGCAAATTGAAATTTTGAGAAACTGAGTCTTATTTTCAAAGTCATAGGCCTAAGAAATCTATCCAGAGGTCTAGGACTGAACGCTTCTCATTATTAGCCTAATTCTTTTTTTTCCCTTCTGGTCCTGCAGGTTGCTTCATCAATACAAGAAACCCATTCTAGTATAAAAATACCTCTCAAAATCCCATAAACATATGCCATCCATCACTACCTAGGCACATCTCTGGGAAGAGAGGAGAAATCTTTCCAGAAAATGTAATAGATAATTCTCCAAAACTGACAAGGTCTGAAAATAAGTGGATTTTGAGATAGAAGATATATTAGAAATAATTTAAAGCAACCCCATCATTTTGCCAATAAAGGAAGAAAAGCCCAGAGAATGGAAACGAGTTGCCCAAGGTCACACAGGTAGCAAGCAACAGAGACATGATTTTCTTTAAAATTTATTGCATGTCGCTGCTCTTGAACTGGATATATAATCTAAGATTTGCTAGGCAAAGAAAAGGAATGCAGTTGGCAAAAGAAACAAAAGACTTTCAATGGTTGTTCTCCCCCTCACCCCCTCCAATCCCTCACTCAACAACACATTTGTTTTTTTTTTTTCCCCTACAGATATTGCTTTCAAGTATCTGGGCTCCTGGATGACTATACTACTCCCATACAAAGCTATCCAGATTCTCAATAGATCTTATTTACCTAACAAATCACTAAAAGAAGAGGGACCCAGAAAATCCTCAAGATCATTACATTAAAAACTCTCTGGGCAAACTAGGATTGAAAAAGTCATGAGTGTGCGCTGAACCAGCTTGAATAATCACTATCCCACTTCCTCAGAGTTTCAAGTTAACATTCGTTGTGCTGGGGTTGCCTATATTATCAATGTCAAAAAAAAAAAAAAAAAGGAAAGGGAAGGGAAGGGAAAGAAAAAAACTAAAAAGTCTTATCTTTAACTTTTATTCCAGGGCTTCAAAAGAGCTTTGAATTTGCATCTTACTCTAGGGAAGATGTAGTTTAAAAACATTTTTGCCCAGCTTGCTCCATTAATTTCTGAGGAAAATTCACCTACTGCTGTGAATATGACAGTTCTCAACCTTGGTGTTTTTACAGGATGTCCCTCCCCAGGGAATAGTCGGCACCATTCTGACTTGCCCTGCTGGAACTGTACTTCCTGCTGGGTAATCAGCTCTTGCAGTAAGAGAGGAGAGACCTCAGTATGATTAACTGAACACCCCTTACCAGGGCTAAGGAAAAAGAGAAAAGTGAGGGCTTTTTTTGGGGGGGAAACAGAGTGTTTTAAATGATCCTCTATGTTCAGTTTGAGAAGGCAATTTACAGATGCCAAAGTGGGCTCAACTATTAGGGCTTAGAGTACGATATATTCTAGCTAGCTTTAACTAAAAGTAATATTTATCATACTGATCACATGTTCTCCCTCTCCCCCAATTACTTCTATGAGTCTAGAACAAAATTAAGTTTGCAATGATTATCTGACTCAGGTATGGCTGATTTTCTATTACTCAAGGCTGAAGCCACCGACAAGGGCACAAAAAGGATTATTTTTCAGCAGTTTTTTTAGCTTAGCGAAATCAGCAGATAATGTCATCTAGGATGCAGAGTGATCCTGACCTGGGGCCCTAGCTCACTGCTAATGTGCCTCTCATCTCAAATATGCCACAGTGGCAAAAAATTAAACTAAAACAAAAACCACTCTTCTACAAACATCTCCATTATCTTTGGAGATAAAAGAGCTAAATTTAGGATTTTTAATTTTTTTTCACGCTTTCAATTGTTTGTTCAACAAAAGACTCCAGAAATCTCTCTAGTCTAAACGTCATTTTCATTTGGAGAGAGGAGTCTTCTAAAAAAATGGTGACACAAATCAACATCCACCACATTGTTATACTCTAGGTATCAAATAATCTCTCTGTGCCAGAATTCATGGCAATTCTAAACAAAATTTCAGTAGGTTCTGCCAATGAGAACGAAAGTCCACTGCAGCTAGATATTATTTCTGAATAGGCAGACAACTATTTTCTTCTAAAATTTCCCCCCCAAAAAAACAGATTAGAATTTCTGTTACTTACTTACATGATTTAATATGTAATTTTTATAACAAGAAACAATCTGAGGTAGATGTTTCATTTGACACAAGAAATTTAGTGACATTAACTTTAACCTTTCTGTAACATAATCAAATAGTTAAAAGTTTGTACAGCTATTTGTGTTATGTAATGATATATGTTTATGTTATTCTGTGTAATATATACAATATATAATAATAACCTCCGTATAGAGGTTATTCGACTTACCAAGATTCTCTTCTCGTTAACGACTGGCTATTAAGAGCAAATAGCAAAATGACTGCTTATTGATACATTCAGTTTAAAACGCTACCATCACAATTAAACTCACATGTGTGCAAAGCAAGTGTTGAGGAGATAAACTGAACAGATCTTGACAGTGTGCACTCTAGGAAAACATCCGTTAGTAATATACACAATACATTTTGAAGATGTGGTTCATACTATTCTTTCCAATTCTACTAGAATAACAGTAAACTCTTCGTAAATTTCAAATGGACAGCACTCCCACTGAACTTCGAGGAGTATGAATTTAAAGACGGGCCAGAAGACAGCACAAAGGGGACAGAGGTTTTCATTACTGTTGTTTTTGAGTTTGTTTTTACTCTTCATTCATTCACAAAATTCATCAAATTCATCAAACATCTACTATGTACCAGGCACTATATTAGCTTCTAGGGAGAGTCCTTGTCCTCAAAGTTTACTTTCTGAGAAAAAAATTATTAGTTTCTTATTATATTAATAATTAATTTTACATAAGTAATCCAAAGATGATCTTTTTAATGTTAATAACTGATATTTAATATAAAATATAATGTTCTTACAGTTATATAAATAATTATAAATATCACAAATATTATGTATGTATTGATATATATAAAATTATAAAATACATAAAAATAAAATATATGGCATTATATAAATAATTTCTAAATAAAATATTTAAAATGCTCTTTTAAATTTTAATAATCAACATTTAATATAAAATATAAATAAAATTTAATAATCAATTATCAATAGGCTACTTATTAGTGAAGCTTTCCTTCTCTTTTTATTTCCTCATTCAAAGTTCAATTCTTGTGAAGTACAAGACTGACAATGAGACTTTCCACTCAATCTTGGGCAGGACGGCTTATTTCTGTGTGAAGATAATCATATGTAGGTGGGATTCTTATTGTAACCCACCATTGTACTATTCAGGTAGGAATGGGTAGAGAATGGATTCTTTTGTAAGATTACTGGAGGTGTAATACGATCTGGGAAAGTGCTGACATGATCAGAGCAATGTCCCCCAACCCCTCATTAGACAAGACCCCCCTCTCATTATAAAATTCATTCCCTCATTAATTGTTAACTAATCAGAATTGATTTTTCATCCCCTTTTCCAAGGGAATTTAAACATTCAGCCTCTTTCATGCAGATCTTTGGTTTCCAAGAGAAACAATGACCTCAAGTTTTTGATTACCTGCTAGTATGATTAATAAATTGATTATTAATTACTCAAAAACTATGCCTATCAGACTTTTCAACTATCTCACTTTCTCCACCCATTAGAGAGTGAGTTCCTTGAGAACTGGGACTTAAGGTTTTTTTTGTTTTACGCTTTCTTTGCATCCTCAGTATGGTGCCTGTTACATAATAAATATATGTTGACTTGACTGTCATGATCAACGATTGAAAACAAGAATATTATTGGATGAATACTTGTCAATGATCGCAAGGCTAAGCAAGGAAAATTATACCTACATTGATGCAAATGCACCTGAGTTAGAACTATTAAAAAATCAACTTGGATATCTAGTTATAGAGAATCATTAAAATTATCTTGGTGTAAGAAAGACAACGTTATTCATATCTGGGTTTTTTTAGGAGTGAATTGGTGATAGACAATGCCAATTATCCTTTGCCTTAAAACAGTTTGATCCTAGACCCATGGAGTTCCTGAGATCTCATGCTGATAGGATTTGTTCTTGCTTCAGGATTTCTTTATGATGTGTGAAGAAACATAGTTATTATATTTACTTGTGAGAGGGATTTTGTTTTAAAATTATTTTTACCTCAGTCTATTTGAAATGTTTTCATGTATCATCTCAATAGCAGATCAGATCAAATCTCCAGAGCAAAAGGAAAGCAAAGGGTTGGGGCAACTAGACTGAAAATTCAAGCCCTATATATCCAGTTAATCTCGATAACTCAGGTCCCCGGAACCGTTTATGCAATGGTGCAAAGGAAGCTTCTCTAAGAAATATGCCAGAAAAAATTAATGTGCTAGATCCAAACTTCTCTGTGCTTTAATAGAGTGAATATAAGTGTGGGGGATGCAATTATTGACACTAATATTCTGTTCAGTTTCTATAAGGACTTACTTCACAGAGCTCCTCCTATCAACTATCAACTAGGAAATTATGTGGTATTTATTGTAATTAAGAAAATAAACAAGTCTCAGCTCTCTCAGGTGAGAACATCAGGGACTGGGCCTAGTGAGGCATTGAATATATTATTTCTTGCTTTCATAGGAAGCTGCCCGCATGTGAGGAAAGTGTCTGAAGCTATATCTACCCCATGCAAAGAGAGTCAATCAAGTTTGTCAATTCAATGAAAGTGAAAATCAATCAACTGAGGGTTTTTAAGAATCAATTAGTGGAGAGAGGAGACTGGGCTGGGTAGAAGGAGGAGATTAGTTAAACAGGATATTCTAAATCAGAAAGGAAAAACAACTGCTCAATTCAACTTACTAATGCTATGATTTTGTTTGCCTAATGACCAAGCTGTACATGGCTGGGCAGATGAGGTATGTGTGAGGGTAGAGGGGATGGCAGTATTAGTAGAATACAACTCCTTTTTCAATTCAGATAGAATTACCACCAGCTTGACTGATACTGAAAACATGTCTGCAACTGAAAACATGAAAATATAAAAACTCAAACTCCTTAAGGAAAACACTGTCTTCTCAGACTTCAAATAGAAATCCTTAATGACATTTATAAAGATTCCTATACATCCTGATAAGATCCCATTCTCCAATGACTGCAGTAGGTTATCCCTTTCACATCATGGGGCTTAGGGGCACAGTGTTGCCTCCATGTGGAAAATCCACCTAAAATTTTTGACCTTCCCTTGCTACTACAGAAGAAGTCTAAATTATTATGGTATTAAAAGAGAAAATATATTGATATTACCCATACATTTTGTTCATTTCTGAGTTTCCAAACTTTTTTCTCTGTTGCCTACTGGCATGTCATCTACAGCATCTGTAAAACTTCCCCCAAATTCCCATTTAATTTATTATGTTGACCTCCAACTGAGATGGGGAAAGTCACTATGTGGAAGGGATAAGTGTACATATGATAAATTTTGAACAAGTAAGAACCTTGGAAGCTAACAAGCGCAATTTCATTTTCCAAATGAGGAAACTGAGTTACTGACAAGTATATTGGATTGAGTATTTGGGCATGGAGTGAGGAATATCTGAGTTCGAATTCTGCCTAAGCAGTGTATTAACTGGCGAAGTCACTTAAATTCTCTGAACTTAAGCTAACTAAGTCTATAAATTATAAACTATAAATTATAAGACTCTAAATGCAGAGATGCTGACTTGTATTAGTGGAAGGAGTTTCTCATAAAATACACTAAAGAAATGAAATCGTCAGCCCAGTTGCTATGATGACCCTGTCTCTCCAAAATTCTTAGACTATCACCTCTGGAAGAAAGCAATTTTATTTTAGAAATAATTTTCTTTGCAAAGCTTTCCCTTTATATTTTATATGAAAATGCACATCATCATTACCTAACCTTAAAATAAGCTGCCATTTAAAACATTTCAAAAATTGGAACCTCTCCTTTATACAAGATTTAAGTTTCCTCACAAATGAAGCCTATATCTTTTTTTCTTTCCATTGAAGCACTCGAGGAATCTGCATTAGAACAATGGAAGATAGAAAGAAGAGACATCCCAGGACAGAGAAAAAGTAATTTTTCTTCTTTCTTCCTCCGCCATCATCCTCAAGTTCTGTGCACATAGTAGGCATTTGATAAACCTTGAATACTGTGAGACATTTAGGTTAGCCTGGAAGCAGTTCTCAGCTATGAATTATGTCTTACTACTATTATACCCTATGCTATGCATAATAATTAGATTTAATAATATAAAGATCATGAAAGGTCTACTGTTTCCTTGTTTTGTGTACAGTGCATAAAATGACTCTATGGTTATAATTAAGTGATGTTTTAAGGGTATAAGTGGAAAGATGGGAAGTGAGTCCCAGGTGGAATGGTTTAATAAAGCAGAATTTTATTAACTCGTTCATTTTTTCTGGAAGAAGAGAATAGAGTCACATTAAAACTTATAAAGTACTGTTACTTTAAGGAAACTTAAACTGATTCAGACAAATTATCTATTCTTTTAATTATTCGCAAATGTTCTTGAAATCTGATATTTAGTGATATTCATATAAGGCTATAGAAATTTGGAAAAGGCATATAAATCTTCTAGCAACCTGTTCTTCTGGCAAAGAATCCTGACGTACCACCTTCAAATCGAATCTGACTCAGAAATGTTCAGGGATATAAATTCTAAAACAAATTTTTAAAAATCTCAAAAATTAAGGAGCAATTCTCCCCTCCCCAACCTGCCCACTGCTGCCCCACCCCTCGCCAAGTTCATCAATAATGGTTCAGACAACTTGAACTATTTACTGTCTCCTTAACAGGACACATGCATTTCCATCTCTAAGACCTCTGCAAATTTTCCTCTCTGTACCTGGAATGATCTATTTCTCTCTTTCTATCTGTTGATATTCTTCCCATCTCTTAATTAATTTGAAAATACAAGATTAAATACCCTATATTCTATTAATCTTTTTTCTAACTCTTCCTAATCTGATCTTACAGAATTTTACACTTCTTTTGTATTTGTCATATAGTTTCAAAAAGTCAAGATTGTATATGGTAATTATTTTGAAACTCAGTAATGCCACTTGAAAGACTGTTCTCTTTCTCTTTTTATCTTTCTTTCCTTCTTCCTCTTTTCTCTTTTATTTTTCTTTTCACAAAAAGAAAATTGATGGATGAGTTTGTCATGAAAACTGGTGTGTTAGAATGGGGAAAAAATATCACTGCCTTGGAGTCAGGAGATGAGGATTCAGAAATCTAAGCTTCATTTCCTAACTAAGTAACCCTGTGTTAGTCACTTAAGCTGCCTCAGTTTCCTCCCCTGTAAAATAGAGATAAAAGAGTTTCCTTACTTGCTACTTTAGGAAAGTGCCTTCTAAACTTTAAAGTACTGGATAACATAAGATAGTGTCATTGCAGCTGGGCTAACAACTCTAAGAGAAGTCAATGAAATGCAACAAAATTTAGAAAACTCTCTATTTGCTCTATGAAGGGATGTGGGACAATTGAGAAATTAATGCATTGTTGGTGCAATTGTGAATGGATTCAACCATTTGGTAGAAGAATTTAGAACTATGATTGAAGGGCTCGAAGACCATGCATTCCCTTTGACCTACCAATACCACTACTAGGTCTGTATCCCAAAAGAGATTTAAAAAAAAAAGTAACAGAATTAGATGTGCAAAAATATTTATAGTAGCTCTTTTCTGGTGGCAAAGAATTGGAAACTGAGGGGATGTCCATCCATTGGGGAATGTCTGAACAAATTGTGTTATACGATTTGAGGAATTCCATCGTGCTCTAAGAAATGATGAGGTAGATGCTCTCAGAAAAACCTGAAAAGATTTGCATGAACTGATCCAAAGTGAAATGAGTAGAACCAGGAGAACATTATACACAGAAACAGCAATACTGTGTGAACGACTTAGCTCTTCTCAGCAGTGCAATGATATAAGACAGCTCTAATGGGCTTACAATGAAAAATATTATTCATTCCCAGAGAAACACCTGATGATGTCATAATGCAACTTGAAGCATACACTTTAAAGTTTTTTACTTGAGATTTTTTTGGGGTGGCTATGTTTTCTTTTACAATATGACTAATATGGGAATATGTTTTGCATGAATACATATGTGTAACCTTAAAAAAGCTATATTTGCAAGGGAAATTGAGGGTATTGTGTGATAAGTGATCTAAAATATAGAAATTCAGTGATATGACACTGATAAAAATGGTATTTAAAGTACTATTTATTCTATACTAGAATAACTGAGATAGGCACCTTCACTAGAAAGTTGGCAAAAATTCAAAATTAGAAAGTAATCTAAACCATCTATTTCACTGTAAATATTAAATACACTGACTAGGGAGAAATTCCATCATTGATGTTTCATACTAAAAAAATATTCATTGAATGAAAAGTAGGAAGCTAAAAAAGAAGATGTTTTACAAACTGTAGTCCCTATGGTAGCTGGATATGAATGGCCAGTTGGGGCTTGAATTAATGATAACTTACAGATGGAAATCAGTTATGACAAATGTATGGTAGGGGTTGGGGAGAGCCTTAGTCTTTTCTCCAGTGTGTAGAATTATAAAAAGAATGAGTAAACTAAGACTTTTTCCTCAGATACCAAATCTAGTGGCTATAGACACTGCCTGTAATTCTTCATCAGTGTAGAAATGAACGAAATTAGCTAAAGCAGGATGCCACAAGATGGTATGTTAGAGTGACCTCTTTCTTGACTTCCTCCTGTTCCATTAGTCTCCACCCTATCACTCTAGGAGTCTCAACAGCAATGACCTCTTGCTAGCGTCCCAATGTCTCTGTCTTGCCCAGATGTGATGTCTTGCCTTTTCCCTCTAATAAGTACACTTTTTGTGTTCTTAATGGTTTTTGATACTTGTCCCAGGGACAATAATTCTTAGTTATTTCTCTGCCTACCTAGAAAGTGAAGTTCAAACATGCAAAACACACTTATAAGAAATGAGTATGGTATGTGGTAAAAAATAATGAAAACTGTGCAGTGATAGAAAAATCCTCCAATGTGTCAATGAAAGAAATATTCGGATTTTTATTCCATTGTTTCTAGTATCACTTAAGACAGTGATGAGCCACTAAGCACCCAGAATGACAACTTATGGTTATTATTGGGAGAATCTTAAAGAAATATGAAACCAAAATAATCCTGCCAAAGTTATAAAATAAAACTCTAGAAAGTCATCTGTTACTATGATGATGTAGACAGAAGCTGCTAATTTTCTGTTTTTAGCTATGTAAGTCTGACATTTAACCCTTAATCACAAACACTCATCTAATGGTAGCAATTCCTAGGGTGAGGAGGGGGGAGGGAGAGAAGAAAAAAAGGAAAAAAAAGTTCCATGAAAATTTTATTACATATTTAAGAAGAATAGCAAGCTGTACATAACATATTTGTAGTTTTATGTATAATCATCTTTTTAATATACTATGTTTTAGAAATGCTTGTTTGATTTCATTAAATTAAGATAAAATAAATTAAAATTAAAATTACAAACAAATAAAATACTTAGCAAGGCAGTAAGTACTCAAGTCTATGTTCCTACTTTACCTTCTCTGCAGTATCCTTTTCTGCTTTAGTTTCAAATTCCTTTGTTAGCTGTCTCTTAGGACAATTATTTCCTTATCATTCTGCATGTACCATTAAATATTATTTTTTCTAGAGAAAGGAAAGGCCTATAGATCTTGGTATACATGAAATAGATTTCATTTGGGATAAATGTAGCCTATTATAGTCATTTTTATACATGCAATCAATATGATATAAATCAAGATTTATTAGAAATCAACTAGGATTCATTAACTAATTCAATAAAAGTTAAAATGTGAAGTGTCCGTGGTACTTAGGCGTTATATACTTGAGGCTGGCATAGTTTTTAGATGCCACCTTTAGAGAAAATATTTAGCCTCTGAGATAGAGGCTTTATGTCCTAAAACACAATCTAGAATTAAGAAATCATTTAACTAAAATAGTGATCATTCAAATCTCAGAAGAGAATTCAATAATTTTCCAGGGCTTGATCGGAGTAGATCTTCAAAGTCAGATGTAGGGAGGATTCAAATGTGAAAAGACTCAGAAATCATATAAAGTAGTGATCCATTCTATTTTTACCCAACATGTGATAAGAAAACACAAAATAAGTACTATTTAAAGATTCAGAAGTGGTCTAGAATTTAGCTTTTAAAATTCAACTCAAATTTGATTATTTCCATGGTCCCCAAGTCCCCTCCCTTTTCTATCACTGACCTCACAAAGCACTTGGTTTTGTACCTCTCATATACTTAATATACATTTTATTTTGTATTATTATTTTTGTGTTTCCTTCTACCACAGTCCTATGGTTGAGTTCATATTGCCAAGGGTCCTCACAGGTTAGACTTCAGAATGGACTCCTATATTCACTAACAAGAATTAAAGACTTGGATTGAGGCTCTGATAATAGATTGTCTATCTTTTGTCTGAGGAACAGCTTTACTAGTGGAATGGAGTATTCATGCATTTACCCAAAGCGTGATGTCCTTTTTAGCCAAATAACTTTCAAAAATTATCTGATAAGCCACAGAGAGGATAATGACTTTTATCTATGAATTAGAACTCCTTAGAAACAGGAGTTCTTTCATTTATACCTTTATATACCCAGAATACAGCAGTAATATCTGGCCCATATTAGGCATTTATTATATGACTATTGATGATGCATTGAAAATAATGCTAAATTTAGCAACTGAGGACTTGGGCTCACATCTGAATTCCACTATTTATCATCAATGTGGTGTCAGACAAGACATTTCACCTCAATAGGGCTTACTTCTCCTCTTTTCCAAATGAGGCAATTGCACTAGATGTTAGTTCTAAATGCTCCTCTAGCTGTAAGTCTAGGATCCAATGACTGATTGTTTGATTGATCCAGGGAAGGAATACCAACATTGACAAATTACAGATTGCTGAATGTAAAAGTATATAAAAATTCTGTGTGTCATATATGCATCTAGTAATGCAAAAAATCCATGAAGGCAGGTACTATGTCTTACCTCAATTTCTTGTCTTGCTCAATGCCTGATACAGCATTCTATACAGTGTGTATTTTGGACAACTTTTTTTAAAATTGTTTTTTGGAATTCAATATTTTCAAAATATTAGCTTAAAAAATGGACAAAAACAAATAGTTGAGCTTCCTTATGGAAATATTAACAATTTAACCACTCACTGTAAAAAGACACTACGACAGGCTCAAGGGCCAAGAATTGTCTCTGGGAAATCTATTTATTACAGCAGTTCCTCTCAACATACTGTGTGTTACAATGTGGGAAAAGATGACTAATTCTTTTTAATCTCATGCTTGATCATTATGGTATGTGCTAGCAATTTCATTAAGCATTTCTTTAGCTGTCTCCTCAGAAAGGAGCTAGAAACTCCAGTTTTGTCTTGCTATGATTACGGGATCTAGTTCACATCTTGAGCAATTGTTTTCTCAAATATCCATATTAAAACAAGTAACAATATACCCTTTTTCATATATATGAAAGCAGAAAGCCATACAAAATGCATAACATATGTAATTGTACAGAGCTTGTCTTTTTCTAATATATAACAAGCTGAGTGAGTTTAAATGGTCTAAATAGTTATTACAGTCTGACTGTGATGTGTTCTTCCCTCTATACTTCCTAAGGAATTTCTTGTATTATAATAATGGTTTCTAGAGGGATAAATTGCATACACAGAACCAACTGCTGAAAACTGTAGGCGGCTCACACAGCGTAATGTAAATCACACGATGGGATACCATTTCTTTATAACGACATTGCCATTAAATTCCATGAGATGCAACCCACCACAGTACTGGCAAAATCCACCCACATGCTTAAATAGATGTTGGCAGACTGGATTTCTTGAGAGTAGGTCATGGGATAAGAAGGCTTGGTCTGATTAACATCTGAGTCCACCATCTGATGGGCTAAGTGTGAATCATAGGGAACCAATTGGTGGTTTCAGAAGGAGGCATAATAAAAGGTGTTTGCTAGTCAGTCTAACATGACCAATTGGGTGGAAGAATGAAGCAATTGTAATGAATATGTTGGTCCTTAAAGTCATTGCCAGTTCCCTTTCTTCTGTCACTCCTACATGCTCCCCAGAAAATATTCTCATTAATGGAAAGACATAAAAGACAACATAGGAAAATAGTTGAAATCTTCTGTTTTCTGTAACTTTGGAAAATACTTAGATTTTGGTTATTCATCATAATCCTTCTTGTAAGAGCTACCATTCTGTAGCTTTTTCTAGTTGTTTCTTTGTAAAGTCAAAACAATTCATAGAACCATTCCAGAGGTAAGTTTTAGTTGAGGCCAACTTTTTTCTTGGGACAACTGGATAAGTAATGATCACCCCATCCCTTTGGGCAAATCATGACTGAATCTTTTTTCCACAAGTTAACATCTTAAATTTGACAACAATTCTATTGCCAACCATGGAGAGATTAAGTAGTGTCATGAATGGGTGGGAACAGAAGTATTAATTGGGTTGATTATTTGAGGCAGTTGTTTCTTGTATTTCACAAAGGGTAAACAACAAAAATGCCCTTTCGACAACCTTTTATTGGAGGCTTGGCAGAGATATGACTCAAGTTGTTGATGGAAATAAAAAATAATCTATGATTTCACTTTTGCCCTCTTTTTACTTGAAGAGGTAAGCACAACATGAAAACTAATGAAGTAGGAGAAAGTTTTGGAACTGAAATTATCCAAGGTTCAGTTTTATGAAACAAAATCCTTCTAATTCCATATCCTCTCTTTATTATGCTCCAAAAACCTACTACTCCAAATTCAGCCTGGGGAATTTTACTAGTCCTTGGTCCTACTTACTGACTGGTTGAGAACTGTGGAAAAGTTGGATTATTTTCCTCTGACCATTTCATAAAGTTTCTTTGCTGTATGAAAGGATCTATTACAGGATCCCTCTAAACAGTGACCTTATTCAATGCAATTAAAACAGATTTTGACTTATGAAGTATTTATTTCTATACAACTTTATACAAATATGTCTACTATGAAAAGCAAAGTATTCCTGTGAATAATTAATTTATTTGTTGTATTAATTTTTTTTTAATGGGCATAGAGAGAACTGAGATAGAAGGATTAATTTCCTGGCTTTATATCACAGGGCAGATCAATAATTACAGTCCACACTTGGAAATTAGGATTCCAAAATCTTAGACTGCATTCACAATCTCCAAATTGACTCATTCAGTATAACATTTTTTTCTGTAAATTTCCATCAATTCTGTTGTTTTCTTATGTGAAGAACACTAAAAAGAAAGCACCATTGGCATTCTATCTTATTTATATTTTAGACTTTTTATTTTTTTCAGATATTGGGCTTTTTTTTCTTCAGAATGATTGACTTCATTAGGAATGCATCTGTTATATCACATGCAGAATGTTTACAGAGACCGACACGTGAAAAATCAATGGAAATGACAAGAAGAACCCTAGTAAGCCTATTTCTGATGAATTATGTCCTTAAATATATACCCTGTATGTGGTAGAAAAATATATTGATTACTGGAAACTGTTTCTGTAATGCCAATAATGTACCACTCTCTTGGACTTCCCCTGAAGCAACAGGGTTTAATCAACATGGTCCAAAATAATAAATTGACTACCAAGTAAGAGGCTGAAAGAGGAAATTGACTAAAGCTTATAAAATAAATAACCATTTAAAACTCAAGGAAAACATATATTCAGAAGCAACTTTTGCTGGGCAGTTATTTGCTTGTATCTTTCATGATGAGTAGCATACTGGAGAGATGACTTCACAAAGTTTATGCAACTTATAGGATACCTTATTTGCCTTTCTATATGCTACTGAATACAGACATTTTAAAATGAATGCACCACATTAGGAAATTTCACTTTTGTGATTTAAAGAGAAGCCTTCCTGTTATTAAGAATATATATAGCTTCAGGGAATTCTCAATATCAGCTTCAATGCCCTTGTTGTTGTGGTTGATGTTGTGTCTCACTTTACTTCCAATTAAGGGTTCTAGAAAGACTGATACTATGAAAAGCTTTCTTTGATGTGAACATCTACCATATCTGAAGATGTGGTGCTATTTCAAGAAAAAGAATTACCCTGCTGTGCTCTCATAGTAGTGGGAAATTACTCTAACAAGAGGTGAACTGATTCCTTTTCACATTGGAAGAAATGAGTTTTACTGATATTTCTTTTTTTTTTCAAAGTTGGACTACATAGAGAGTATTGTCTTTTGGTTGGTTAAGTCCTTTGAACCTCCTCTACAAATTTTAGCTGTCTACTATTTCACTTGACATTCATGTGTTTTTCCTGAGTATATTTACTAGAAATGTATTAAAATTTTAAAAATTTAAATGTAACCTATTTATCCCATTTCAAAATGTCCCCTGAAAACAATTTCAATTCAACTGTTTCTAGTAATGACATGTACTAAATCTGAAATTTAAGGTGATCCAGTAACTTCAGAATAATGTTCATAACTTAAAAATGGAAACTGTATTTTTCTTTCTTGTGTTTTGGGGTGAGGGAGAAGGGAGATGGAGGGGAGAGACAGAGAGAGGAAGAAAGTCAGAGAGAAGAGATAGACAAAGATGCAGAGATGCAGCAAGAGAGAGAGAAAGCAAAAGAATGTGAGAGGAAGAAAATGAAAAAGAAGAAGATAACGAAGGAAGGAAGGAAGGAGGGAAGGAAGGAGGGAAGGAAGAAGAGAAGGGAGGAAGCAAGAAGAGAAGGAGGGAAGGAAGGAGAGAAGGAAAGAAGGAAGGAAGGAGGAAAGGAACGAAGGAAGGAGGAAAGGAATGAAGGAAGGAGGAAAGGAACAAAGGAATGACAGGAGGGAGGAAGGAAGGGAGGAAGAAGGAGTAGGGGAAGGGATAGAGAGGGGACTCTAATCAACATCATCTTCTTCCTTGAGTCTAGATCTGCTTCCCTGTAAATTTCCTCCTCTGTGTTTAGTGGCAGTACGTTGGCTCCCTTTTCTACATTACAGTCCTTTGAATAGCTAAAGATATTTTTGTTCTTTCACTCTTGGCCACCCAAACACATACAAAAATATGTATGTATCTATTTTCCTCATCTCCAGAAACAAAATGTTTTCATTCTTTTAACCATTCTTCATATGATACACATTTCAGAACCCTTACTTTCTTGGCTCCAACCCATGAACACATTCTAATTTTTAGTTTATCTGTTAAAATACGGTGCCCAAATCTGACTACCATACTTCACATCCATCAGTGGACATGTTGTTTACTTTAGCATTAACCAGTTTCTCAGATTTTGGAGCTGGGAGGTGCTTGTACATGATGTCCTCTTTTTACAGATGACAAAAGTGAGGGTCAAAGTAATTTAAATAAGTAACAACCAACATGACAGAAGCAGTAAATTATCAGAGCTAGAATTAACATTTTAAAAATTCTCAAATTTGAAACATAGGAATCTTTGGGGAGCAACATATTGCCTTAGAAACAAGAATTTATTTTAATGAAACCTAAGATTGCTTTATTTTCTGTAGAAGCCACATCATAGTGTTGGTTCCTAAGAACTTTACAGTCAATTCATGCCATTAATAGAAAGCTTGACTGGAATAGTAACCAAGACAGAGTCTTATAGCAGTATGCTAGACACCTCCCTCCAGGTCAACATCCACCCATTTATCCACTGTCAAGACAAGTTAAAAATTCACCTCTCTCCTCTATGATCATGTCTAATGATCTCAAACTCAAACCATACATAAGGGTCCCTATGGTCATATGCTGATTTTAAAAACCAAACATATTACCATTATTTACATTCTATTGCATTTTTATTTCTTTTCTTTAATAGTTCCTAGTTACTCTAGTATTACTGTATGTTTGACACCTCTGATCTAGTCTCTCTCTCTCTCTCATTTTCTCTACACACACACACTCACACACACATCTTTTTTGTGAGAGATTTTATCCAATGTCTTGAGGAAATCAACATATGCTGTGTCTAGCATCACATGATTAGAGATTTAGAGTTGATAACCTCAGAGACCTCTGATGAAGTGAGGTTCATGTAAAGATTAAATGATTTGCCCACAGTCATAATCTAGAAAATACAGAGGTGAGATCTGACCTCAGTTTGTCTGACTCCAAATCTACCACCATACCCATTATGCCATACTATTTCTTTTATGCCTACCCTTTCACCTACTCTCCTATTGACTTTATTAAAACAGGGAAATTAAGTTAGCTTGGCAAAATTTAGTCAATGCTCTATTCTGGGTCCTAGCTGCTTTCTAGTTTTATTTTAATAATAATAATAATTTTAGTAGTAGTGATAACAACAATGATAGTGACAATTGACTTTAGAATGATGCTGATGACTACACTATTTGTTATCTAGTAAATACTGTATTCCATCATTTATGTCGTTATAATCATCAAAGTTAGGGAAACATTTTTAGAAAGCACTGTGCTAGGCATTATAGGGAATACAACAGGAATAAGATAGCTTTGGAGAAAGATGAGTTGAGTTTTAGTTGTTGCGAAGTAGTAAAAAAAAGGAGAGGGGGCAGAGAGGGGGAGAGATGGAGAGAGAGAGAGAGAGAGAGAGAGAGAGAGAGAGAGAGAGAGAGAGAGAGAGAGAGAGAGAGAGAGAGAGAGAGAGAGAAAGCATGAGCTGGACTTGGAACCAGAACACCTAAATCTGAGTATCAGCTCCATTGTTGTACTACTAACTGTGATAACAAGAAGTCATTTGACCTCTATGAACTTTAGTTTCCTAATCTGTGAAATGGGGATAATAATATTGTGCATCAAAAAGATATTGTTACTAAAGTGATTTGCAAACTGCAAACGATGTGCTATATCATTGTTATTAGCACCGCTCTGAGCGTAGAGTACCTGAAGAAAATCAAGTGTGATAATGCATTTGAAATAACACTATAAGGAAGCAATTTTACATCTGCATTTTAATTCTTTTCTGTTTTAAACAAATTGTTCTTAAAAGGTTAGGTGATTTCCAATGTTATGCATAACTGAAAAAAAGTTAGTATTTAGTTAGCAACAGTATTTGAAAATACCACAGTACTCATTGTCCCATTCTCATGTTCCAAGAAATCTAGATCTCCCTGAGCTCTTAGGCCAATCTGATATTAGAAAGCATTACTCTTCCAGTCGTTCACACTTAACACACAGATAATGATGTCAAGAATTCTGGAAATTTAGGCAACCATTCGGAGCTTCAAAAAAAAATGAGACATCTGGAAATGAAAATTAATAAAGCATTATAAAATATACCCTTACTTAGCCTAAGGGAAAATGAAGACTGAGCTATAACTGGGAAATTTTCTTTATGCAGATAAACGATTAGTTAATATATGATGGAAGTCAGCTAACCTCCATCTTCCCACTGGACAGAATGAAGAAAAATGACCTTAAACATGAGACAGATTGAACACAAAAATTTTCAACAAAACATATGACAAAGTCTCTCTTATTATACATGTGGACAAGATGGAGAGATTTGGACTAGATAATAGTACCATTCGTCGAATTCTTAAGTGGTAAAGTGATGAACCCAAAGAGTAGTCATTAATAGATACATGTCAAAATCGAGGTATATCTTTAGTGAAGTGCCCCAGGCATCTTTTTTCTGTCCTATGCTATTCAACATTTTTATCAATGACTTGAATGAAGGCATGGATGATAAGTAAATCAAATTTGCACATGGCATAAAGCCTAGGGATATCGTTAACAAGTTGTGTGACAGAATCAGAATTCCCAAATATCTCAGAAGGCTACTGTACTGTACCCACCATGATTTAAGATACTTAGCTACTTAGGATTAATATGAAGTTCCACACTTGAGTTACAAAAATCAGCTTCCTAAGTGCAGTAAACAGGAAACACAGGTAGACAAAAGATTATGTAAAAAAACTGCCTTTGTGTCTTTACGTTTTTCAAGAATAAACTTTTGATGGAATCATCATCCTTCTAATTATCTAGGTTAACAACTTCAGCTTTTCTTGTTACTTTCTTCTTATCCCAACAACATTCCATGACTCATTTCTATACTTTTGCATTGGAATGTACTGTTCTTACCCCACCTCCCCACATCTAGAGTCCTTACCTTTTCTCTCTACAGCCACAAGATCTCTTGATGATTCACTCTAGTGATCCCCTATAATCTCAAGAATCAAATATAAAATCCCCTATTTGGCTTCTAAAGTCCTTCACAACCTGGACCCTTCCTTTACTGCTGTTCAGTTGTCTCAGTTGTGTCCAATTTCTCATGACCCCATTTAAAGTTTTCTTGGCAAAGATACTAGAGCAGTTGGGCAATTTCCTTCTCCAGCTCATATTCCAGATGAGGAAACCGAGGTAAACAGTGTTAAGTGACTTGTCCAAAGTCACACAGCTGGTGTCCAAGATGAGATTTGAACTCAGAAAGAAGAATCCAGGCCTGGCACTGTATCAGCTGTGCCACCTAGCTGCCCCTTCCTACTTTTCCTGTTTTCTTACATTTTGTTTCCTTCCATGTACTCTGCAATCCAGTGACACTCCCCCCTTTGATGTTCCTCTCACAGGATATCCACTTGCATTTTCACTGGTTGTTCTCAGTGGCTGGAATCCTCTCCATCCTTGTCTTTGTCTCCTTAACTTCCTTTTAGATCTCAGCTAAAATCTCACCTTCCACCAAAAGCTTCTTCTGGTCCTCCTTAATGACACTGCCTCCCTTCTGAGGTTATCTTCCATTTATATTTTACATTTCTTATTGGTACATAGCTGTTTCCATGCTGTTTCCTCCATTAGACAGCAAGTTCCTTGAGGACACGCTCAATAATTCTAGTGTACAACAGTAAGGATTGGATATTTTATTCTTCCCCAGAATTAGCATTTCTATAATCATATTGAACCTGCTAGACACACCCTTCCCCTGCTTTTCTAGTCATGGTTTTTCTCTGATTTTTGCCCTTCAGTTTCATAGTTGAAGATTGTAAGATTTAAAATTGGAAATAGCCTTGACTAAGGTCACATAACTGGTGTTGGAACCCATTCTCCCAAACAACAGTTCCAGGACTCTTGCAACTACTCCCTGTCCACCTATAAGATAGTGGGGCTCTTTTGTAGAGCACAATTTCAGTAAACAAATTAAATTTACATGATATTTACCAAGAGGCTACTAAGTACAAAATTTGTGTTAGAAGCAGGGAGTAGAAAGATGAAATAGGACTCAGTTCCACCCTTCAGTGCGCTCATAAGGTGCTTGAGTGGATAAGTCATGCACATATTTCTGTGACAGGTGAGAAAATGATTAAGGGCATAAAAGATATCACATGGAGTGGAATCAGAGACTCAAGCAAAGAAGGGTCATTTACAATAAGATATAGAATCTATAATGTCTGACTGGGAATCATAAAAAACCTGAGTTCAGATTTCATCTTAGTTATTTCTAACTGTATGATCCTAGACATGTCATTTAATCTCTTTCGGTCTCACTTTCTTCGCCTATAAAATATCAACATCACACCTACCTTATACTGCTGTTTTGAGGATCAAATGAGATTATGTGAAATACTTTGCAAGCCTCAAGGCATATAAATGTTAATTTTATTATAATTATATTGTTATTTGTTGTAACAGATGAGAGAATTCATAGAAACTGTAACTTTTCCTCTAGACTTTGAAAACAGGGAAGTATGTCACTAATGGAGATGGGGTGGGGAGGGGTGCAGTAGAAACAAAGAATTCCAACATAAGGAGCAGCTTTCAAAAAGGGGAAGAATTTGGAGAGGGAAAAGCCAGATCAAAGGATAGCGAGTAGCCCTATGTGTCTGAACATGGGGCACCTGAGTGAGAATAATATTAAATGAGATAGGATAGATAAGCTGAAAACATATTTTGGAGGACCTTGAATGAAAGCTAAGGAATTTTAATTTTATTCTATAGATAATGTATAGTCGCTGAATGCTTTTAATTTGGAGAACGAAGAAGTCAGACTGATAGAGCTTACTGTAGCCAAATGTGAAGGATAGATTATACTGAGAGATTCAATTACATTCTCTACCTTGTTGCCATCTTACCATACAGTGTCTATCAACCAGGTGCCCAAGTCATTTTGGGAATACTCATCAGCCCCTGCAGCTTCTGACATATGGGCAATTAGAAAGCCTCAGGCTGATTTTACTCAGTGCCTGGAAGCATCTGCATGTGTGAACCTGCAACACCTTTGATGAGAAGCCCCTTTCTATTCCCTTCATCAGGGAGATTTGAATCCTCAAAAGGTATTCATATTTTAATAGGGAAATAAAGTCTTAAGTCAAAGGAATGAATCTCTAATGACAGCATGTCATCCCTCAATTATAAGTCAAAGAGCTAACGGGAGAAGATTTACTAGTGAAAGGCATATCAAATCCCAGAATTCTAATAGTCACCCATTGGTAAAGCCAACCTTGTCTTTAAAAAGATCATATCAAATTATTTATAGTTATATTATTTCTCTTTTATATTCAACAACTTTTAAAATGAGAGATAAAAGCAATTAGATCTATCTCTCTTATTTGTGATCATTATCACTGAACTATAACCAATATGTAGCAAATATAATAGAAGAATATTCAAACTATGAACTCCTTTTTTTTCACCTCAGTAATACTGCATATTTAAGGAAATGTAGACAGATCTATAGCAAAGCTTTAGGTAAAGATCTGAGACATGGACACAGTCTGGTGTTACCTACTATTGTTCCGCTAGAGAAAAGAGTAAAAACCTGCTTTGGAATTTAAGTAACGGGTGAAAAATGGGAGAAACTGTTAGGTCTTAAATAAGTCAGGTCCCCCAGCTTGGAAACCCAGATACCCAGACAGGACAAACTGTGCTGAATTGCAGCAAGCCTCTTCTTAGTGTAGCAAATTGCCATCATCCAGAAGACAATAAAATCATTAGGGGGAAAAGGGAACAGATGCTCTTTTCTTTTTAAAATCCTTCAGTCCCTAGAAAGAGGAATGCATTCCTTCAAGAGCTGTTTTATTACTGGTGAAGAGTGCTAGAAAATTACTCCCCAAGTCTCTTCTTTGAATGATATTCAGCAAATTCAGTGGATCAGGGAACCTGTCTTAAGAAACAGAATCAATTGTGCCTTGTAGATGATGCTGTTTATAAAAATAATTTGTTTTTATAAATAAATGTTGCTGTGGTGACATCACCAGAGTAAACATGTGTATAACTGGGACCTATTTTCAATGCCATTAGAACTTCAAGTATTTAAAGGATGTCATAGCTAAGGAATCTTAGACTTTTAAATGAATGTTTCTTCATTAATATAATTTACTATGGAAATGTGATGACCAAAAGATCATTCAAACACAAGATTTCTACTGCATATAAGTTAGTGTATTGATGAAAAATATGATTTATAAAATGCATATGCTAATTTAAAGCTACCTTGCTTTTTGTAAACCTGTGATTTTTTTATTTTGTTAAAATCATTTTGCTGTAAAGATCATGAGTGAACATCATTTCTAAATTTTGTATACTGATTTGATAATTTCTACAAAAATATTTGTCAATTACAGCAATATATTGAAGAGCTTGATGGTTTCACTGAAATACTATGCACCATTTGTGCCTTTAGTAATTATCTCTGTGAGGCAGTATGCCAAAAATGGATACAGACCCATCCCTGTGGTGTGGATGACCTAGGTTTTAAGTCCTGATGACTCTAACACATTCTGGATGTGTGACCTTGGGTAAATCAATTAACTTCTTAGTGACTCTGGGTGACACCTTAAGATTCTAAGTGGCAGGGAAAGTGACAGTCTGCATGGGTAGAAAAGATCTCTTTACTGTAGTTCCCTGTACCAATGCAATCTCAGACCTGAACGAGAAACAAAAGAGTATAATTCCCCATTCCCCTTCTGCTTCAACCTATTTTTTCAGTACTTTTTCTCATCTTTCTTTATGTGCCATTTCTTAAATATTTGCATCTCCATATGAATTTATCAGATGATAGTAAAGTCTTATGACAACTTTTCCTATGCATCAAAACATTTCACATCGAGCCCTGGACAAGGGGTGGAGGGTTTAAATCAAACCATCAATGTCACTGGTAGAACAAATCAGCGTCTGGCTTATTTTCAATAGATGAAGAACGTTATCTGGGTTTGCCAAAAACCCCACAGCCTTGAAATTCCACTAGAAGGTATTTTTAACAAGCTTTTGGGAGGTGACAGTTGTCAAAAGTCACAGAATCAAGTATGAATGTGTGGCACAGAACTTTATATCCGTACTCATTGCCTACAAAATGTCCGTAACATATCATATACACGTACATACATATATATATGCACACACATTTAAAACACTACCATTTCTTTCAAATATCACCTATGACACTTAGTCATTCTGTAGAATGACTTTCCTCAATCCCTGCCTGAAACATATGTTTAAATTAGTTCTCACTGATTATAGTAATACACATTTAAGAAGTAGAGTCCTAGTATAACATGTGGCACAGCAAATGAAAGAATAAATTATCTTTTTTCTACTTATGATCATAGCCTCATAAATGCTTCTTGAAATTATAATCATAACCAGATATGGAAGTTTCTAAGCATCACAGTAAGAAAAGTCATTGGTGACTTCAATGATGCAGACTTGTTAAGGTAAAAGGGTATCATGCACCTTAATGATCACAATGCCAAAAAAATTCCAACAATCTCAACAAAAACTAGACACCTATTAAGCTCTGAAATAAGTATGCTTCTTGAATAGATAGACAGGATATGCTCATTAAAGCAGCAAATAGCCTTAATTTCTATTTAATGATCTCACTAGCATGCAACAGATTTTTCACTCATATAGTCCACTAAACACTTGTTATAGATTTTTCTGGGCACGTTTATCATTTCTGCTTTATGAAGCAAAGCTATTCTAGTTTCTCCACCTATTCCATATATCATTCTCACAAATTATTCTTGGTTCACAATTGACTTTGAAGGCACTTACCAGCAGGACAAAATACTACATGTACTGAACATTTCCAACTAATTTTTTGAATGTCATTATAAAACAACTTTTTTAAATTCTAAGAAGAAATCACACATTTCTTCATGTAGATGTAGACACTTCCTATTAATTTGTATAAATACTATAGCTACAGTCAAGGTGGCATGGAAGTAGGAGAGAGGGGAAAAACCTTATTTGCTATAATGCTCCATGAAATTTACACATGAGAAAACAGCAGCATTTAAATAAAAAAGAAAATCCAAAATTGAGCTCCTTGGGAGCTTATATTGTGGTAGCACTCAATAAGATACTCACCAGAGCTACCAGGGCAGTTTGGGGAGCTCTCTGTAGACTTTAAGAAAAGCTGGTGTGCTGTAGCAGGGCAGGAAGGTCTACCAAATTTTAATGGTTGATCTAGACAGATGATAGACCACAACGACATACAGCTTTCTTCTTCAAAAATGGATCCTGACCTGTGAAAAGAATGATGTATATTTAATGTATATTTGTATAGTAACAAATCGATTGAGTTTCCACAGAAGTAAACTATACATCTCTCATTTCCTTTTTACTGGTTACTCATCCAGCAGATGAGGATTTACATCATAGGGATAATCTGAGGAGCAGGGAAGTACAGTGGAAAGAGTCAATGCATCTTCACCTTTGTCATGTGCTACCTGTGTGACTTTGAACAATTATTTTATCTCTTTAGCACTCAGTTTACTCTTAAGTCATGTAGATAAATAATTTTAAATCCTCTGATGTGATCCTCTGGTGCTATGGACTAATACAAAGCTGAAGAGGAATATGGCCATATATTCCGATGTGACCAGAGAAATCCTACATCCAGCAAACATTTGTCATATAAAATGTACAGCTAAGAAATGTTATTAAATTTGCTTAGTAGCACATGGTCCAATGATACTTCTATACTTTGATTGATAACAGAGTAGGAATGTAAGTGAACAATGTCAGTACATCCTTGGGAAAGCAGGCAGACAGAGTGTGGTGCCAACAGGGAATAAAACCTCAAGGCAAAAAGAATATAGAGTCAAATCTTGCATGCGACTAAAATTTAGACACTCAGAAAATCAGTTTTGTAACTGTTTTTATCTATTTTATTCAAGTCCTACAAAAGCCAACTTGACTTCACTTTTCATGACAGGACTTGGTTCATAGTTAGTCCATTAGCATATAAATAGTGGTCACTCTTACACCACCATGGACTTCCAAAGAAAATTAATGAACTTCCAAAGAAAACTAATGAGGTCAGATGTAAAAGCAGATGCCATATGGTGAAATAAAGTATAGATGTGTACTATCATATCTAGATATAAAAGTGAGCTAGAGTAACTGACAAGGTCTAGGGAGAATGGAGCACCAGGAAGCATGGAGATGGATAAGGGTGAGGCAGATACATTGTACTCATCAGGGATGCAATGTGCAGGAACATATGAAGGAAAGGATCTTGAGTGCCCCAACACCCTCTACTGAGATCACTGGCTTACATACCTAAAGCTACAAAGAATCTTAGAGGACATCCAACCCAAGTCCCTGACTTTTCAGAAGGAAAACAAAGATTCAGAGAAGGTATAGGAGACATGAAGAAGAGTGTTTCTGACTCTAAGTCCATGCTCTTCCCAGAGTGCCATGGTTAGAGATTATCTCCAACCCCTCATTTTACAAGTGTAAAAACTCAGGGCCTGGGAGATTAAGTGACTGACACTAGATTACACAAATAAGAAGTGAATGTGAAATCAGGTCATGTAACTTCCTCTTCAGTGCTGTTTCTATTGCCTTATTCTTCCTCCCTGATTTAGGTGATCAACCTGATGGGATGGGGATTCATCTACACGTATTGGTAAGACAAGGTGGTGAGAACAAATGGAATGAGCGAAAAGTAGATACTGATTGAGGCTGAATGAAAGATGGAGTTGTCACCTCCTCAATGATTGGTCCTGGGTTTTTATTCCCTTGTATCACTGTGGTGCATGGAGGTGTTTATGTTGGAGGGGGGTCATGGCTTACAATGCTCCAGAACCTACATCCACCTAACAAGCAGAAGATAAGAGAAACAAGCAGTGATTGTGGTTGTGATTGAACCAACTTTGGGTGCCTGACTTCTGCCCATGAGCTCTCCCTATTCTTCCATTTCCATTGTCACTATAAGTTCTGATTTCCCAGGGGGTCAGGTCAGGAGGTAGTAGTGAGTGGACAAAAACCAGAAAAAATACTAAGACATTATTATGAGATCAAAAGCAATAGAGAAATCACTGTGGGAGTGCAAAATTAAGAAGAGGCTTGTTCTATTTCAAAGGTGACATGGGGGCAGCCTGTGAGTTAAAGAGACAGGCTAGTAAACTGCTGCCAGGCAAAGGAGAGCAATACAGCATAGCCAAACACACCTAGATGGATATTTATTACTGTCACTAATGTGACCCTGGAATGGCAATACCTGATGTGTTAGGACGTGATCTCACCAAGCACAGAATCTCTAGATGCAAATGTTCATCTCATGTTTTAATGTAACTGGAATAGAGGGGCTTAAAATTTAGTTATGACCAAAAATCTTTAGGCAGAGTACAGGCAACCATCCAAGCCCAAACTGCACAGCCAATAAGTGTCAGTTGATCTCTTTCCTTCCTGGAAATAATGATAAACTCCTTTGTTTAGTATTTGGAACCCTTTAACATATGGCTACATTCTACCTTTCAACATTTATTGTATATTGTGCCCCTTTATACACTTGATAGTAGATGGATTAGACTATTTCCTAATGCCCCTATATCTCATTCTATTCTTTGCCACCATGCTATAGAATATACTGTCCCCTATGGCTAAAATGTAATTTCTACTCACTTTCACTTCTTATAATTCTTGCACCTTTAAAATTCAGCTCAAATGCTATTTTCTACCTGATTCATCCCTTCTTTCCTCATTCTCCAATGACTAAAATATTCCATCTTCCTTCTGGAATTTGCTTTGTATAAATTTTGTATTTCTTTTTCTTTGTAGTTATTGTTTCTTAACAACTGAAAATAAGTTCTTTATGGTCAGCAACTTCTCTCCTTTCCTCCTTCCTTCCCTCTCTCCCTCCTGTATTGATAGTGCATTTTTGCTTATTGTTAAAATAATTTTGCATCTTAATGAGGCTAAAGATCTTCCCCACCATTAATGGCTCCCATTAAAGGGAGTTTGATTAGGGCAAATTTATAGGAAGGTCCACACCTTTTGTTAATGAAGCACTGGTTCTCAAGGGTTGCGAAGTCCTCTGACTCTAAAAATGATGCATAAATACTCTGAGGTGAGGTTTTACTTCAGGGCTTAGTTTTTAGAAGAAAGTTTGTGTGATGGATGAGACTCTGGGAAGCCACTAAACAACTCCCCTGGCTTTGAAGACCCAGATGTTGGTGCTCCTCTCTCTGGTAACTATGTATGTATGGTCAGACAATTTGATGTGTCTACTGATTTGTGATGTATGTATTGCTTATGTCAGACAGTTGGAAGCCATGTCTATTGATTTTGATTTCTCCATTTTCTCTGAAGTTCTGGGTGTTAACTTTTTCCCCTGAACTAAGTTAATGACACATGGGCTTGATTCAAGTGATTATTGACCCCTAAAAAGTTGCCTTTCCTTTTAGAAAAGCAGATCAAAGAACCTGTGATAGCAGGTGCTCCTGTATATGTCGGGGTCCTTGCTTTTATACCTCCCTCTCTCCCTTTCTTCCTTCCTTCTTTCCTTTCTTCCTTCCTCTATTTCTTCCTCCATCCCTTCTTTCCCTCTCTTCCTCCTTTCCTTCTCTCTTTTGTCAAGGAAAATAACAAGAGCATTTTCAAGTAAAGGTAACCTGGCATTAAACCCTACTGCTGATACACACTAGCTGTGTAACCCCATACAAGTTCTCTAACTAATAAGTCTTCCAAGATTCTCTCTAAAGTCATAAAATGCAGAGCAGCTTCCAACCTGCATTGGTGGAGGGAACTGCCTGCTTAGAACTCTCTAAACCATTGAAATTATAATTTTAGTGAGGGATGGTGAGTGGATTGTTCTCAGGCATTGTACTAGGGACAGTAGATAGAAAAACAAAAATGAAATAACCTTTGATTAAAAGACTAATTCATTTCTGTTTCTGTCCTCTGTATCTGGCATAGAATAGATATTAAATAAATAATTGTTGAATGAATGCATTAAACAAAAGTGAAACAGAAACAACAGTGGCCTCAGTTTGTCAAACAGTAACTTGACATTGGGGAATTTTGCCAACATGACATTTACAAACCATACTGTTGGAAGGAAGCTGGGAATTCATGTCATCCAAATCTCTTATTTTTACAGATGAGGAAAGTACAACTCCAAAGAGGTTCAGTGACTTTCCCCAAAGATAAAGATGATTTGTGGCAGAACTGGATAAGAAGACCCAAATAAAGTCTTACCCATTCTCTTCCTATCAATCACACAATTTTATACTGTAATGTGCTTCCCTTCATGATATTCCTGACCACTGTTCATAGGACATGACCCTTGAAATTATGTTTCTCTTTCTAGGGAGAGATTTATCATCTATCCACACTCTTTTGCTGACTGTTCCCTTGAGACATATGATGTCAACGTCAAGGCCTGAATTAAGGGTGGCGGTGGTCAAACATACAAAGTCACTGCATATTATTTTGGGGGGTGGGTAGATTAGGGAATGTTATTCCTCTCTGTACCTGCACGGGTGTTCTAATTGTGGCCAAAATAAGCTTAGTTAGGAAGAACAGAGATGAAGTTTAATGGAAGGGTCCAGTTGATAGAAGGACTTCAGTGACCAATAATGTTGTTAATGTCAGGTGTCACTTGGTCTTGCAAGCTCTAGAATGCTTATGATGGTTTGGGTAAATTTCTGATCTGTACACTCAAATTTTAGATTAGATGAGCAACATTTTCTAAGAGTACAGACTTGAAATGGGCAAACTCAAGTGACTTCCTCTGAGGAAAGGTAGTCCTAAAATAATCAATTCTAAGATGCCCACATCTGTAATTCAATACCATAGGAATTTTAGGAGATTCTGATTTAACTAAAAGTTGGGTTACTATTTTTTCTTTCCTCCACTGGATTTTAAAGATGCAGGTATAGGAGGAGTGGACAGGAGGGAAGGCAGTAGACATTTATACAGTACCTACTCTGTGGTAAGTAGTGTACTAAGTACTTTGTAAATATTATCTCATTTCATCTGTCCAGGGAAGGAGGTACTATTATTTTCCCCATTTTATAGGGAAACTGAGGCAGGCTGAGGTTAAGTGATTTATCCAAAGTCACACAATTTTCAAGCATCTGAGTCTGAATTTGAATTCACATCCCCTTGACTTTAAACCTGGGATCTGTTCACTGCACCACCTAGCTTTCCTTATAATTTTTTAAAGAATTACTAAAAAATTTCATTCACCTACAAAGTAGGTAACTCAAAGCAACACAGTATAGGAGAGAGGAAGAAGACCTGAGTCAGAGATCTGCCACCTATTGCCAATGTGACATGGGAAGTCCAGTCAACATCTCTGGGACTTAACTTCTTCATTTATAAAATGAACAGAATTGTCTAGATGATTTCAAAAGCCACATCCTAGTTCTAAAGAGTTACAATTCTATGATTTGAATCTTCTACACCAATAGTAACAGACCTCTCATTAAATGTCTCCTTTGGAGTGGGATTTGAGAACTTACTATGAGCTGTGCTGTAGGTCCAAGAGTAAAGTCCTCAAGAGCCTCATAACTCAGCATGCTCTCAAGTGAATTCTGACCAGCATGTAGGGCTTGCCAGATGACCATGCATATTTTATCAAAAGCTAACATTTTGAAGAATATTGGATATTTTAAAGATGTAACCAAGCCCAGTGAGTATTGTATTGCTTCCTGAGGGGGTTGCGGAGGTAAAGAGGAGATATCAAATTGTCTGTAACAAACAATTCAGCTGCTAATTAGATGCAATTGAAAATGGTGGTTTATGTCCCTGCTATTCAACAAAGATATTGAGAAATGCATCCTTGTTTCGCCCAAATATCCCAAATTGTTATGCTGAGCATTATCGGTCAGAATTGTACTTATCTTTAAATATATATACATATATATATATGTATATATATAGGCATACAATCTAAATATTTTAACTGAGAAAGGTTTAAGAGAACTGAGGAGAAATGACATTTTCTTAAGATATGTCTGTTATAATTGCTTCCATGATGAGAAAGATAAGACCCTTTGACATGCCTTCCAAATAATTTAAATATATTAAATAGAAACATACTGAATACCCAGGATATTTGAGTTGTTCAACTAGCATTTGATGCTTATGCAGACAAACTTGGCAGTATAAATTATACAGCATTTATTCAGTTTTCAGGATAAATGGCTGCATGGCAGGTATACAGATGTATAAACACACACACACACACACACACACACACACACACACACACACAGCCTCTACTTATGATTCTTTTCTATGTGTTCCTGTAAGTTTCCTTTGCCTCACAGTAACTATCAATGACAAGAAATTACGACCACGATATAAACAGACAATCTCTCATTTCATTCATTCCAAATCTTGTTTTCATTTCATTTCATTCACTCCAGAATTAAATGGAGATTATGGTAAAATAAATGATTCTATAGTCAACCTTCATGAAGTGACTGTATTTAGCTTTTAGGGTAATGTTAACTTCACTGTGGTATTAGTAATCTCATCAACTTTTTGGTTAGGGATGGATAAATAACTAGCTTTTAGTATGTAAATTACTAAGAAAAACGTTTTGCAGAAAATGGGTCAGGTTAGAGATGTAAATGAGGTCTAAAATGTCTCATTAGGTTTTGAATTGCCTTTTTTTCTTTTTCTTTTTGTTTTCCAAGCATTATAAATCTTGCAAGCTTTTGGGGTAATTTTCTTGCTTGAATGAACTAGTAAGGTCTTTTCCAATAATAAATGAACTGAAATATTTCTCAAAACTAATTCTGCCTGAAAAGATACAATAAACTACACTCCAGAAGTTCCTCATCTTTCTTTTGAAAGTTACTCATATTGTTCTCTAAAATTTTAGATAATTAGCTGAACAAATTATGTATGCACATTTAATAGTATAAATAGTATTAGGGAATGTTGGTAAATCTCTGCTGCTGGTTTTTGTTCAAAATCAAATATGAACTAGAAATATTCCTGAACGTATTGGGGCAAACTAATATCCATAGAAAATCTGTATGACCCTAGAAATTAAGGCTATATTTTTCTAAGGATCTCTTTTGACAAATTCCCAAATCACCAGTCAAACTAGTGTCAGAGCTCAAAGAGACCTGGATGATTTTTTTTAAAGTCATAGTCTTAATTTAATTAATAAGGTATATACATTTTATATACATTTATATACATTTTATGTGTGTATTGTATCATAGGCAGATATATTTCCATAGACTTATAAAGCTTCATACAAATATGGAGAAATTTGGGATTATTTAGACATAGTATTCTTAATCTTTTTTGTATCATGAAACCTTTTGGAAATCTGGTGGAGCCCACGAAAATTTTATTAGGATGATATTTTCAAATGTAGAAAATTGATAGAATTGTATTGGAATTAGAAAGGAATTACACAAATTTATGTAATTGCTGCTCTTATTCAGCTAGTACTTACTCATGTCAGACTCTGGGACCAAGTTTGATGTTTACTTGGCAAAGACACTGAACTGGTTTGTCATTTCCTTCTGCTGCTCATTTTATAGATGAGGAAACTGAGGCAAATAGGGTTAAGTGACTTGCCCAGGTTCACATAAATAGGAAGTGGGGCTGGATTTCAACTCAGAAAGATGTGTCTTCTTGTCTCTAGACCAGGCACTCCATCATCAGCTAGCTGCCCCAAGTAGAATTATAAAGGAAACCAATTATGTTTAAATACTTACCCAAATATATCAACTAATCAATAAATTATTAGATGCCTACTATGTGCTAGGCATTATTACTAAGTGCTAAGGATACAAAAGAAGTAAAAGATAGCCTCTACTCTCAATATATGTATGTGTATTTATACATGTAATTTTTTTGAAGTTCATGGACTCCATATTATAAATTCCTGGTCCAATCCAATCATGATTTTCCAAATGAGGAAAATGAAAGTCAGAGAAAGCAGTTATGTGATCACTGGTGTAGCCAGACTGTACAGAAATTGGCATTCGAATTTAGGTCTCCCAACTCCTCGTCCTTTGCTCCCTCAACTACAACAGGAAATCGTCTGGGTTCTCTTCATTACTGGCCCATTTCTTCCAAACCATTTGACTGAGTATGTGGCACTGCTAGTGTTGAATCCATTTTCTGAGCTCAGGATTTACTATAGATACAAAAGCTTTGCTTCATCTGAGGCACTAATAAAACAGTCGTATCCCAGTGTAACTGTCACTAAGCAGTTTCACACATTTTACTTTTTGCCACATTGGTTTCTGTCTGCAAACCACTAATTTAGAGCAGTCTAAATTAGCTTCTTGACAATATATGGAGCGTTTGTTGGTTATCTTATTCTATCACAGCATCACCAATGTTTGGGACAGTTTAACATCTCAGATTCATGACAAGAGGCTGAATTTTTTGCCACTCTAAAAGCTGCAAAAGTGGAAAAGTAAATATGTAATTACAGTAGCGACTGATATTTAACCAGCTGAAGATCCAGCAAGGGCGATCAATCAGCCAGTCGCCTCCATTTTGTAGGTTTTGATGTTAGAGTTAGCTGGTGCAAAACAAGAAAACTTCCCGTGAGAAAGACTCTTCAGAACAGTCTGCATTCTTAATCATCATTGGCAACAAGGATCCTCATTTGTAACCCATCAATTCAGGGGTAAAAAAAAAGAACAAAGATCAGTTTGCCTCTAAGAGCTCCATTGTAATGACAGCTTTTTCACTTGGTTCCTTAGACTTTTTACTCAGTATGCTAGTAGTAATAACAGCTTTTAAAAAGACACTTAAATGGGTCTTAAAAAATATAGCTACTCTCTTTCCAAAGCAGCTCATCTGTATATTCCACTTACTTTTACTGAATAGTTTTTATAGGATCATTAATTTAATACATCACTTAAGTTAAAAAAAAAAAAAAGATAAGATAGAATTCTGCACAGGGATATTCAATATGACCTAAGCTAAGTTAGGACTGATGGAGTGGATAGAGTGCCAAGTCTGGAGTCAGGAAAACTCATCTTTCTGAGTTCAGATCTGGCCTCAGACACACTGGCTAGGTAAGACATTTAACCCTATTTTCCTCAGTTTCTCCATGTGTAAAATGAACTGGAGAAGGAAATGGCAAACCACTCTATTATCTTTGCCAGGAAAACCCCAAATGGGGTCACAGAGTTGGATAAGAGTGAAATAACTGAATAACAGCAAAAGCCAAGCTGCTCTAATATTTAAGAATAAATCAGAAACCAGTCTCATTTTCCAGTCTGGCACCTCAGTAAGTCATCACAAAAAAAACACCTTTTATGTAGAAATGATCTTACTTAGCAGCCAGGTGGCACAATGATAGGGCAAAGAATATGGGTTGAGAAAGACCTCAATTCAAATTTAAATTCAGACATTTCCTAGCTATGTGATGTTGGATAAGTCACAATCTCTATTTGCCTCAGTTTTTTCCTCTCTTACATAGGAATAGTAAAGGTATCTACCCTACAGGGTTACTATGAGGATCAAATGAGATAGCATACAAAAAGCTCTTTGCAAATCCTAATATTAAATAAATGTCAGCTATTATCATCATCAACAGCATTAATATCTCTCTCTAATAAAGTAAAAGCTATGAGGGTGGGGGCAGGAATAATACTATGCCATTTTTCATGTTTGTATCCCTAATACCTAACACAATACTTTTACATATTTTTCCCATTGGTATCAGCAGGTAATCAATGCAGTATCAGTGCAGACTGGTACCTGTCATTCACCTTGCCTGGGTACACTGAGAAGTTAAGAGACATCCTCAGGATTATATAACCAGTATGTGTCAGAGGTAACACTTGAACCCAGTTTTTCGTAACTCTGGGGCCAGCCCTCAGGCTATCATGCCACAGTGCCTTCCACAGACCACATTCTTAATAAAAGTCTGTTGTGTTTGTCAACACGAACCTCTTAAACCCAACTCCCAAACATCCTTTCTAAAATATAGAATGATTGTATTGTGAATGCATGGCTTTTATATATTTCATGAGTGCCAAGAATGAGCCTAGTTTTGCTCCCAATGAATGAAGTTCCTGACTTAGTTTGTGGTAATTTAATGCCAGGTTGTTAAAAAAAAATAGTTTTCCATAGCTCTTTTCACTCTCAACCCTCCTAAAGTTAAAATAAACAAATAAAAGCTTTGTGTCTATATAAGTGATTAAAAATTCTTTCTTTGCCTTAATTTTCTAATCCATTTTGTTTTGGATTTCAGGTGTGAAATATCTATTTCAGAAATGTCGATATCACCTGTAACACCTGTGTCTTTTTATGGGACGACACCATATAAGATCACTGGGATAAAGAGGTTATTGAAAAAAATTTTCAGTGACATACCTATACTGTATGTGAATGTGTATACATACTGTATATGTATATATGTGCTGTGTGTGAATGTGTATACATATACATCTGTGTGTTTCACTAACAAACTGTAAGTATATGTGTGTGACTATGTGTACATATAATTTAATATTAGCTGATTGACATGCATATTTGAGAAATTAACTTAATTTTTCTTAGGGGGATTCTATTGGTATTATTTCATTGGTAGATTATCTGATTATAAAGATACGTAAATTCACAATTCCCAAATTTATATTATTGTTTTTTGCTCTATCTTTTATTATAATAAAGAAAATACGCCCCCCCTTCCAAAAGCAGAATGGGATAAGAAGTTGGTGAAGTTACCTCCTCTAATCGATACCAGTTTCATACATTTTACTTTTTGCCATATTGGTTTCTATCTGCAGATCACTAATTTAGAGCAGTCTAAATTAGCTTCTTGACAAAATATGGAGTGTTTGTTGGTCTTCTTCATCCCCATCCATGTCATGCTCGTGACTCTGCAGTCTCCATCCCATTGTACCCTTCGTTTCCTATTGGATTTTATGGAGTTAGTGCTGTATTGTTTACAAACTGTTCTGTATAATAAATCCAAGTTCCCCAATTACTTTGTATTCATTTTATATCACTTTACATAGGTATATGGTCTTTTTTCCCCAAACAGAAAGACATTTCCTTAAGTGGAAGGTATTATTCAATATTTGTCCTTATTACCCTAAGTCTAAATCTGCAGTTAGTAGATCAACAAGCATCAAATGCCTACAATATGACAGGGATGGTGCCAAGTAGGCAAAAGCGACCTATAAAAAAGCTATCCCTACAAACTCCTGAAGAACTGAACTGCTAGCAAATAAGAATTAGTGAATTTCTCAAGGAAGGAAGGGGAACCATCCTTTGATGATGGCCAGACTTGTAAGGAAAGTAGAAACTAGCCATAGGAGAAATAGCTACCCTCTTTTCTGGGTGAGTTTTAAACCTCTTCTAAATCCTAGTTTGTTAGAAGGGCCAGTTTGGACTCTATGTTTTAACAGGCACGTTCACATTATTCTCTGTCCTCCTCACTGCTGCCTTCTCAGCTACAATAAATTTCAAGTGATTAACAAAATACCACAACTCCAGTGCCTGAGTTCCAGTGTGAATTGTCGCACTTCTCCAAGAAGAAAAAAGTCACGCCTGAACCTGAGTTCTAACATCTTAGAGGAGGTCAAGGATACTCACTTACAACAAATTTTCCTTAAGGATAGTTTGATGCTGTCTAATGTACCTGCTCAGAACAGCAAGTCTGAAACGAGATATCAAATTGAACCACGGGTTCTTGGAACTGGGGCCTTGTAGAGGTGACGAAAACTGTCTCCCAGGAAAGGAGGTTTAGATGTCGCATTCGCCAAGCATTCCTTTCTAGCAAGAGACAAGTCACAGGCGTGTCACTAGCAATAAAAACAGCTAGCTTTCACTGACATACTGCCCAGCAAGAAGAGGCAAGTGGCTGAGGAGTCTATACTGATAGCCCCTCTCTAAGGACAGGGGAGAAAGAGAAAGAAACATTTTAAATAAAGAATACAACTCGCTTTTGATGTAAAGTGGCAAAGATTTCAGAAGGGAATGGGAATCCAAAGGGAGGACCTTGGCTTATTTTTCTTTTCTTTTGACAGGTTCCCTCAAATCAGTTGATAGGACTCATGGCAAACTTCATTTCAGATCTCCATACATATTCAAATTACCGGAAACAGAACAGTGGCATCGTGTGCCAGAGGAATACAACTAGAACTGTCCTCTTTGACTGCCAAATTTAGAAAGTTATAGAAAAGAACAATTAAACATTATCAGACAAGTCAGTGAATAGGGTCCCAGCTTAAAAATCAATTTTATTGATGCTGAATTACATTCTGTTAATATTCAAATATGCAAGGAATATATAAAATAAAATTTACATAACTTTATTATGTACTTAAAAGTAATTGTGTTATATACAAAATACTTGCAGTTTCACATGCAATAATCTTTTTTATTGTACTATAGTGTGGAAATGCTTGTTTTACTCCACAAATTAAAAATAAAATTAGTAAATTTTAAAAATACATGTGTGTATTTATGTCCTGTATATATATATATATATATATACATATGAATGTATTATTTAAATGTTTCTTTCTAATCCTATATAACCACATGTATCCACATATACATATATAAGTATGTGCACATGTAATATGTATTTTATATGTGTGTGTACACATATATATTCTTTCCATATTCTAACACTAGCAGAATAAAATTTATTGGCATTTTAGTTTTAAGCATGCTCCCTATTTTAGGCTTGTCTAAATATATCTAATTGATCTCTTTTGACACTTGAAAGCATATGTATACTTTTTTTGTCTTAGGTTCTCTCTATAATGATATTTCTATTAAATTAAATATACACACACACACACAAACACACACATACACATTTTTCACCCAGGGATGGGTGAAATTCTAATTGTATTGCCTTAAAGCTCAGACAAGCTAACCACTTGAGATTCACAACTTAATGATAACTTGTATAAGATTAGTTATCTTAAACCATTCAGCCCAGTATTTTACCAGTATCATGACTGTGGATTTAATAATCATGCTAAATTATATACATATATATGTAACTATATGTTTACAAAAACGCAGTATATGAAATCATCTTATTAAAATTCCAAATACAACAGAATACTCTTAAAGGAGGAAGGCGTATTTGAAGGGGATACCTTAGCAAAATAAGCTATATTTTCAAAGACTTCACATTGAAGATCTGGGGAAAAAAAAAAGGATAAGTTTTCTAAAAGGAACCCATTTTAGCCTCCTTCCTTTCAAAGGTTTACATTAAAGGTATAAAAAAAGGAAGTAAATTAAATTTCTTTTTTCACAGGCAATAATGTGTTGTACCATTTGCAATTAAAAATAAATTAGGCACAAAATCTGCAACAGATTGTTTTTAAACTTTCATTAAACCTCTTGAGTTATGCTGCTAGATGCAACCTGCTAGCAGAAATGCTAGGGCTGAAATGAGTTTCTGGCATATGAGGGAAAACCATGCCTTCAATTTACAATAATTTAATTTACAGCTTAGCTGATTGGATGTAGCATTTTAACACCATTTTGGAGGTTTAAGAACAGCAAGTGCCATAATCCTCTGAGTATTTTGATCACTAGCACGCAAGCATGTAACATACTTTGTGTTCAAGGGAAACCTTTATCCAGAATGCAAAGCTGGTGCTGAATTACAATCACATTCAAAAAGATTGCAAGTCTGTGGGTATTAAGCTTTGCACTCACCAAGCTCAGCCAAAAGCTTTATGCAATCTACTCTGGGACTTGAGACTTATTCATACTGTTGATCTGATAAGAGTATGCTGAGACCTTGAAGTTTATTTTTATCATAAGTTTTGCATTCAAGGTCTCACCCATTAGACCTTTTTAGTGCTAATCAAAAATGTTTCTTGCTAACTCAAGCATTGACACTGTACAAGCAGATAAAATTCCTGCTACCAAAAAATAAGGGGAAAAAAAGTTTGACCCTTAAGTAAAAGGAAATCTTCAAGACCAAAAAACAACCTCTGGTGTCTTAGATGTTATTTCAGATTTCTTTGCTGCACTTGTGTGAGAAAGATTTGTCATATATCTTCACTCCTCAAATTCAAGTGATTTTAATGACAGATGCCATCTGTATAAAAAGTAGGCAACTCTTTTTTTAAGAATATTTTTGGTTAACCAATGAGTCATGGGTTATTTATATAGTCTGTGTTGCTTAATTACAGCCTTTAATCTATGACTAAATGATAAAATGGAGATGGAAGAAAAAAATCATTCCATAATGACTCTTACCTATTCTTGCAACAAAAATGTTTGTTAAAACTTTTTTACTGTGGTGTTGTTCAGTCACTTCAATCTTGTCCAACTCTGTGATCCCATTTGTTGTTTTTTGGCAAAGATACTGGAGTGGTTTGATATTTCCTTCTCCAGTTCATTTTACAGATAAGGAGACTGAGGCAAACAGAGTTACATGATTTGCCCAGAATCGCACAGCTACTAAGTGTCTGAGGCCAGGTTTGAACTCAGGAAGATGTATTTTCCTGACTCCAGGCACAGCATTCAATGCACTTTGTGTATGTGTATGTGTGTGTGTTTGTGTGTGTGAAAGGGATATAGTGTGTTGAGACTTAATAAGAGGATATTTCCTGCCAGGCCTAGAGGCCTGTGGGCTACCCGAGTCTTACCTTACCTCTATCGGAGGTCTTCGGCTGGCCAAACCGGATGCTCGTATGAGAGAAAGGACGTTCCAGAGTCGAACAAGGGTTGAGCTTTATTCAGGGTTCTGGGTACAAGTGCAGGGGGAATTCTTCCTTAGGAGGGAGCGAAGAATCTCCCAAGGAGGCAAAGATCTTACAATAAGAGATTGGAAGCAGAAGTGTAAGTGGGGAGAGAGGGGGAGGGAAGAGAGGAGAAAGGAAAAGCGGAGCCTTCTGTCATGTCTGCGCCCCTCCCACGCTAAGAGCGCTTTCAGGCTTTCCTGATCCTAATTAAGCTCTCCAGCCACATAGTTTGCACCTGAATACCGTGCTGTTAGATAACAATAGGTGTGCCCAGATCCGGGACAATCTCGAGGGAGGGGAGAGCTCTCTCCCATCACGTTTCTCATGGGAAGAGGCGGAAATACACGAGATAGCTCAGTTCACCTCGATTCCCAGTCGTTTCCTGGGGGACCTCGTGAGAACTCTAAGATTTAGAAGTTCCCACCTTTACCCGCCCGAGACTGTCCACATGGAATTGAGCTTCCATCCCCAGCAATTTCCAACTTAAGAAAGGAAGAACTGAAGGAAAAGTAGTAAATGGCTTATTTAATATCACACAATTTGTCACTGGCAGATCCAGCCAGAATAAGAAGAAACTTTGCCTTGGAGGATAGAAACCCTGGATTTCAGTTCCTGTTTTTTTACTCATTGTGTGATCTCTATCACATCCCCTCCAGTATTTGGGACTTAATTTCAGATTCTGTAAATTAATATTTAAATAATCTCTTAAGTTAAATAATCTGTTAAGGTCTTTCCAGTTCTAATAGTCTAAGCCTCGTTAAATCATAAGCCCTGTGCCATTTCTAAAGTACTATGAAATTATTGAATATCTCTTTCATTGGGTGGGCGTGTTAGCTTTTCTGTTGTTCATATTTTAGGAAGAATTTAAATAACCTCATAAAAAAGGTTGTAAACTTATTTCTCTTAACTATTTCCTCATATCACTCAACCTAAGTGGAAGATGAGTCTGAAAAAGTCAGAGATGAAACTAGGAAATACAAGGAAAGGAAGAAAAAGGAGAAGGTTGCTATAGCCAAAGTTGAAGTTCTAAAGAAACACACTGGGACAAGAAGAAAGAAAAGGATCATTAATCACAGTCAAGGCCTTAGATGATGAGAATGCACTGATGGGCTAGGGGGCAAGGGAGAGACAAAGGGTAAATTCAAGGTTATGGACACAGATTAAGATTCAGAAGACAAAGAGGGAAGGAGGAAGAAATTTGGGGAAGTCTAAAATGATTTCAAAGATATCAAATTGTTCCATGGTTCAAAAATTACATGGAGCACAGAAATATCAAATCTAAGAGTAACCGAAATTACCTACAAGTTGGTGATGAAAAGCTACAAGGTATTTGTATGTTATTGATGATAATCTGTAGTGAAGGAGTCTAGTATTTGGTTGGAAAAAGAGGTTGCCTAGTAACTAGTGAGAATGAGAAACCACAGATGCTTAAAATGGTTCCATACCAATAAAGCATGACGGTAACTTGTACATGGTATATTTGTGAAATGAATGAACCAAGATCTCCAGACATGTAATATCTGCCCTCTACCATGGTGTTAGTAGGGCCCTAAAGTAGAAGAAATTCAAAGTCATTAAAAAAATCAACCAGCAATCAAGCAGCTGAGAGAATTCTGGAGTCGTCTTCTCTTTTTTACTGCTTACCATTTCTGTCTCCTATAATTTTATAAATTTCCATTACAGCTTCTTTCCCTCTTTGTCTTTATATTCTATAATGATATAATCTTTATACTTTAAGAGCTCTTGCCTTTTCTGGTGTCATGGAATCCTTTCTGCCTGGCGAAGCCTTCTTAGAATGTAATTTTTTAATTAAAAATTGAAAGAAGTGCTAAATTTCAGTTAGAGGTTAGTGAAAGCAAAGAAGTGTATTTTTTCCTGATTAAAATTCAGACCCCATGAAATCTTATACAAGGTGGAGGTGCACCAACCCCAGGTTAAGAACCTCTGGTCTAGTTTTTCTTTTTTTGATATCCCCACCAAAACGGTAACCCTTTCCCCAACTTTCTCCATGTGAATTGTGCTTCCTTTGGCCACCGGAAATGGCCAGAATAATATGTGACATTCTGAATAAGAAGACATCATGTGATTTGAGAATAGAATTGTGTTTTCTTGGTTGCCAATACTCCTTAAAGATGCAGCATTTATCATTCAATAAACAATCATTTATTAAAATATCTACTATGAGCCGTTCTGCTAGTCATTGGGGATACAGAACAAATGTGAAACATGCCCAACTTTCAAAAAATTTGCATTTTATTGTGGTAGACAATGTTCACATATACATATGTATATACATATACACACATATAAATGAAATATATATTTTATATATGTGTGTGTATCTCTATCTGTCTATCTATATATTGATTTTGTTTGAGAGAGCACTAGGAGACTGAGGGTATCAGCAAAGTCCTAACATAGAAGGAAATGTATTATATATACATATTTGTGTCTAGTAGTCATCTCTAGGGCAGGAGAGGGAGAAAAGTTTTACACTATAGCTTTAGTTTATATTTAAAAGGCATAGCAAGTTGTATGTAATAGATTTGCAGGTTCATGAGCAATCATCGTATTTTATTATATTATGTTATGGAAATATTCATATTATTCCATAAATTAAAAATAAAATAAATAAAAAATTTAAAAGGAAATGAATGAGTTGTATATCTAAGAGACAGATTGATATAAATGGACAGTGTATTCTTAAAGGAGAACCAATGCAAAGGCACAGAGTTTTCAACTCAAACTTAGTGTTCTGTATAAAGTACATTAAGGAAATCAGTTTAATAGGACCACAGTATATGAAGGGGAATTGTATGCAATAAATCTGGAAAGGTAGGCTAGGGTCTGTTGTGAACAATATTAAATGCCAAAAAGAGAGGATTATACTTGATCAAAGGGTTAAAAGGAATTCATTGCCTATTATGGAGAAAGCAAGTGTTTTATGTAGCCAGACCTACAATTTAGGAAAATCTCTTTGTCTTCAGGTGGAAGAATTAATTACAAAGAAGAGCGACTTGAGGCAGGAAAACCAATTAAGAGGATATTCCAATAAGAGATGATGAGGTCTAAATTGCAGATGTGGCTGTTTAGGTAGAGAGAAGGGGACAGATGTGAGAGACCTTGAGGATGTCAAAATGACAATATTCGGTAACTGTCTATATGGGGTGAAAGTGAGGAGTCGAGGATGAAATGGAGGTTGTGGACATGGGAGACTAGAAGAATGGTAGTTTCAATAGAAATTGGGATGCATGGAAGAGGGGAGGAGCTGGGGAGAGAAACATTCATAATATGTCCTCTTTTGGACATACTGGGTTAGAGATCCTAGGACGTAATTTGAAATGTCCTATAGGCAGTTTGTGATGTGGGACTAGAGCTCAGGAGAGAGACTAGGGCTGGATATATAGATCTTGGAGTTATTTGAAGAGAGATGATAATGAAATCTATTTAGTTGAATGTTTTGACCTGTGTATATAGAACATAGATATCTTTGGGCAATAATCTGTAATAACTCCTTTATCCCTTACTGAATTGAAAGTAGTGACTCTGCAATTAACCCCTTGAATGTTGAAACTGCATATTTAAGTAACAGAAGGGACAAGTTTTTGTAAGAGCATTTTGTCCTAAAATTATAGCTTGGTGTTGCTTTTCCCTGAATGCGTTACCTTATATTTGACCACAGTAAGTCTCACCTGTCATATACTAAGCACTCAAAATTTTTTCTAAGATACTCATGTAATTGATTGGTGACACTTGGCATGTCACCATCTTTAAGAGCCTCTGTGCCATTCACAAATAGATTTTAGTGTTCATTTCTTACTTCAAGTAACGTACAAAAATGTTAACATTTCTTTAGTAATTATTCCTTATGGATTTTTTAAACACAGCTCAATTCAACTCAGTTACTCACCATTTAAGTGCTATACTAAATGCCAGCATTACAAGGATTAAAACATTCCAAAAGTGATTTTTCCATTGTTATTGATAGTGATTGTAAATCAATACAGAAATACTAGCAATTCTGTTCCATTTCTTTTTGATGTTCTCTTTCCAAGTCGTTGATAAATGTTCTTGGGTTTTTTGGGTAGGTTAGGTCTCATATCAGGTTTATTTTCCCTCCCATAGCTTTCACTGTTTTGTAAGGTGATACTGTTCATCAGCTACCATATTTTTTCCCCATAATCAATTGCAAATAAGCTTATAATTGTCTTTGTTTACTGTGTCTTCCCACTTGGAAAGGAGAAAAACTATATTTGCTTGTTAAAGAAAGTTAATGAGCTTTTCTGGCTTTAATGTTATAGTGAATGCTTTAAATCAATTACACTTCTCTAATAAATGATGGTTGCCAGATTTGGCATGTTATGTCTTTTCAGTCATGTCAGACACTTTGTGATCATATTTGGGATTTTCTGGCAAAGATGGTAGAGTGGTTTCTCATTTCCTTTTCCAGTTCACTTTAAAGATGAAGAACTGAGGTAAACAGGGTTAAGTGACTTCCCCAAGGTCACATAGGTAGTAAATCTGATGATCAAACTGGAAACCCTTATTTTTAACTATTTCTCCTTTTCACCACAACAGATTATCATAGGATCATAGATCTATATCTGGAAGGCATTTCAGTAGCCATCTAATTCAATCTCCCCATTGTACAGTTGAGGAAAATAAACTTAAGTGATTTGTCCTAGATCAGACAGATTAAAAACGTCAGAAACAGACTTTGAACCCTGGTACTCTGAAGACCTGTACTCCTTTCACTGCACCAAGCTATTTTCCTTCAAGGACCTATTTAAATAGGTATTTTTTGGAGCTATTGCAATAATTTTGTGGTTTTATTCATCCTTTCCTCTAATTTGTTTTTAATTTTGATCTTTTCTCCAACCAATAGAGAGTCAGACTAGACAGACAACTCATTTCACAAAGATTCCTACTGGGTAAGAAGTCTTTCCATTAACATATAGTTAGTTTTTTTCACTCTGAGCTGTATCATTTGCTACCTGTTTGACAAAAAGCAAGTCCCTTAGCCTTTCTTGGTTTCAGTTTGTTCATCTGTAACATGATGAGGTTGGGCAAGACATTTTTCAAACTCCCTTCCAGCTATAAATTTCTGATTCCATGAGTTTACCCTTTGTTTGCATAGTCTCAGTTCTATAACATTTATATGGTTGCATCTCTTGTTATCCCTTTGTATGTGTCATGGTGACACAGTTGTGAATGAAAGATAAGGAGTCAGGCCTGTGTATAAGACATAACAATGGACAGTCATGGGAACATCTGTAGTGACAGAGACTTGGACACATGACCTGTGAATTTACCGGGATAGGGAACTCCCTTAACCAGGGAAGACTGTTGCCTGCTCGGCAACTTATAGTTTTATAGAGCTACCCACCGCATCCCCAAGCAAATATACATACATACATACATACATATATATATATATATATATATATATATATATATATATGAGATAAAACTTGAACCCAGGTCTTCCTGATATTGAGACTGGAAATCTACCCCATTATGTCACTCTGCCTTGCTATCTTGTTACAGCCATCTCTAAAAGGCTGTCCTTTTTCTACAGGGGTCTGGAGAAAAGGTCCCTTTTTCATCTTGCCCTCATCCTGCCAAATCTGAAAAAAAAAAAAAAAACCTTTTATATAAGTGAAATCAGATTAAGATGAAATTCAAGGGCAATTATGGAGAGAAAAAACAATCTCAAAAAGGTCAACATGTACCCGAGACATGCATATAGTTGGGACAAGAGCTGGTACCATCTACCTTGCCTTTGTGATGGTGGTCAAAGCCATCTCTTTCTCCCTGGTTTCCTGCTACTTGGCAACAGTTGTTTGCCATACAGGAAAAAATCTCTAATAATTGGGAGCTATGTACAGCTGAAGTTCATTTAGAGTAACAAGGAGGGTGGACTTATCACTACACACCCAGATTGAAAAGTACAGCCACACTCACTACAGTAAGCATGGCTGATTCTGCATGAACCCTCATTGCTCAAGTTTAGACAGTTCTGGACAGTTGCTTGTAAGTTGGTCTTTTAACTCTCTCTCTCTGTCTGTCTGTTTCCCTTTTTGTCTTCCTCTGTCTCTTTCTCTCTCTCTGTTAAATCTGGATTTCATTTACCCTTTTTGCCAATGTAATCTCTGAGTGCCTGGGAACACCTTCCCTCCCCACCCACCTTCATTTGTTTTGTGTTACTGACTTTCTTTGCTCCATTTGACTCATTTCTTGTTTTTGGCCCCTGATAAACTTTAGCGGGTTTTTTTTTAATCACATGCCTGATCAAACACACCAGCATCATAAAATTATTGTTGCTTTCATTAGATCATCTTATCTTTAGCCCCTGAACTGCCCTACCAATAGACCCTCCCATGTTCCTTGAGTCACAGACCTTCCATTTTAGGTAAGAGGTCCTCCAAATCATGGAGCCAAGGAATGTCCCTCATTTAAATGGATTTGGAGTCACAAGATCATAGGATTGTAGATTTAGAGGTAACTGGGACATTAGAAATAACCTAGTCCAATTCTTTCATTTTGGAGATGAAGAAACAAAAGTTCATAAAAATTAAGTGAGTTGTCCAAGTTCACACAGAGATTAAGAGGAAGAACTAGGTTTCATATCTAGTTTGCTTGCTCCATGTTGGTAAGCAGAAATAGGTGATAATAGGCTACTCATATAAGGCTTGAAGAATAAGACAAGTACTAAAAATAAAATATACATGGAGTTCAAATACTTGGTCTGGAGAAGCAAGGGGTCAAGGATTCAGTAAAGGAAGCTGTTGATGAGTCACTCAATCCAGGGCTGAAAGCATTAGCAACAAACGTAAATTTGACATGAAGCCAATTTCTTGTCTTGGACTCAGAATTGTTGGCTTTTCAAAAACTTTTAATAGCTTCCTAATGAGACACCTTCCCTTCCCTACTATCCCAAGATAGCTTGCTTGAGCCATGAAGGTAAAAGTGGTTAACTGGGAACAAATGGCCAAGGTAAAGAGACGGGGACAGAGATAAGCCAATATTCTGGCAGGCACATATGTTGGACTATGTCAGTATCATTTTAGGTTTGTAAGTTCTTGAGTTAGGGAAGCTAGCTGCTTAGCTTTGCATAGCACCCTATAGTGCCAAATATACATGGGCACTGAATATTTTATGTTGGTGATGATTCAAAGGTGTCCTTTTTGAAATGTGGAAGCATGCTGCTTAGAAATACATCGTTTCACATTAATCATTTATCACCAAATATAGCTTTAAGTGAGACCTTTCCAAAGCAATTGAGTATATTTTCCTTTAAATATGTTTTCATGAGGGGCAATGAAATACAGACTTTAAACATTTTCAAAGACTTTCTTCCATTATTCCAAATTAACCTAATGAGCAACAAGAATAATTTTTATTTGCCTACAGTGGAGAAAATATTTCACAATTTAAAGCTTAAAACCAGTTTGCAATAAAATCACATATTTGGAGCTAGAAGGAATATTGAGATCATCTGGCCCAGCAGTTTTTAATCTATTTTGTGTGTTATGGACCACTTTGGCAAGTATGATGATGTCTAGGGATTATTTCTCAGAATAATGTTTAAATACATAAAATAAGGAATGCAAAAAAAACCAAATTAATCTGAAATACAGTTATAAAAATATTTTAAAAGTTCATGCACCTCAGGTAAAGAACCCTTGATTAGCCCAACCTCTTTATTTTATAGATGGACCTTGATTAGCCCAACCTCTTTATTTTATAGATGGAGAAATTGAGCCTTACAGAGTAGAAGTGACTGGTTCAAGCTGAAACGTAAAGAAAATATTATTGCTAGGATTTTAACCCAAGTCCTTTACCACCAAATTGTCTACTCCTTCAACTATGCTCCTCTACTTTTACTTTATGCCTTATCATGTTCCGAGTATGCTTTAAAATATTCATAAAGACAAAAAAGAATTTTTTAAAAATGAGTTCTGTCAGCAAAAGTGATCTAGGCTGGAAACCTGTCAGGCCTAGGGTGGAAAAGCAGCCGTAAAATATTAAAAGACCTATTGACTAGAGGAAGGGAACTAGGAAAAGCCATGCAGTCAAAGCAATATAACACTGAATAGTCCTGCTCATGGGGTTTCTCCTGATTGGAAGTTTAGGGTCACGAGAAGAGGGCAGGCTGCAAAGCCACCATGCTTTGGGAAGTTTTAGTTCAGCTATAGAGAGGCACAGGAGAAAAAAAAAATACAGAATATAGGAGAGTAGGAGAGTAAAGCTATCTAGAGAAAAGCAATTCTTGCCTGCCTTTTTTTTCCTGTGGACTTCAGAATATCCCTGCAGGATACAGGCAGATGAGGTTCTGACTAAGGTATTAGTCACCTAATTAAAGGCTTGATGTCTGAAGAGAGAGGGAGCAAGCTGAGGTGCTAAGCTTTCATGATCCTCTGATGCCAGGTATAGGAAAAAAGGAAGAAGGTTTTTAGTAGGAATGTAGCAAACCCAGAAGTACAGATGCTTCCAAACCCCTAAAAGTTAAACGTCTGGAACCTTTTAACACCAAAACCACCAGTGGCTTTCAGGGCTAACTGTGCACAGGTTAAGACCCAGGTCTGTGTTACATTATCTTGAAGCTTTAATGTAAGTTCTAAGTAATTCTGAAACTCTAAAGAGAGTCAAATAGCTATAGATAAGTGATGTTAGTCAGTGGAGAACCTAACTTTGCTTAGAGGTCTATTCCTTTAAATCTTGCTCTTAACTATATTTCTATGTGATTTCTTTTTTCCTATAAAGTGTTAGTTAAATATAATGCTTTAACAAATAATGCATAAATAAGTAATAATGTAATACATAATAATAACAATAAATAGTATAATGCTTTAATAAATGTTATTTCATCAAAAAGCTGACATAATCACCCTGATTGTGTGGGTTATCTATCGCATCTCAATAACCTTTACTGAATAAATCTAATTTCTTACTCTGTAAACCAGGCCAAGACACCATCTATTGGCAGCTAGTCAAATTGCAAGAACAAGAGCCCTAAAGAATATTCAGTATCCATGAGATACAGTTAGCTCACCGGTTTTCTAAGGAATAAAGGTTATGTAGGGAATCTTCACGCTGATTTTACTGTTAATGAGATGCATTTTAAAAAACTTCATTTAGTTCTTTACTTATTACTTTTAAATCACACATAAGTTTTATAAAAATAAGTATCATTCAGAAGCCAAAGGAGAAGAGCATGGTGTCAGCAGGCCGTAACATATAACAAGTGAAGAACTCTGGAAAAAAATAGGAAAGAAACATGACATCAAGGAACTGTAAGACATGAAGGAAAGATGGGTTGGTTATATGGTGAGAGAAAAGACTAAGCAGACTGAGTGGTCAGAGTACTTTGCTGGTAACCAATTGATATGAGGAAGGCCTTCAGTACCTTCATCCAAAATTATGGGAGGGTATGAACAAGAGTCATACGGGATTAGCAGGTAAATGTGGGTGTGATTCTCATTGCCAGGGAGAGCTATGAAATCAAGAGATCGTATATCTGTTTGAATATTGGAGTATATTAGAATTAAATCATTAAACACAGTAGTACACAGAGCCAAATAACACCTGGCACAGGGCTACTTAAATTTTTTCCACTTGCAACCCCTTTTCTCTCAAGAAATTTTTATGGAACCTCAAGTATGCAGGTATAGAAAATAGGCACACAAATCAAACATTTACTGATAGTAAATCATAAAGAAATTTATTTTAAAAATTTTGGCATATATATACATAATTTTACCATTTATCAAAGATGAAAGCAAAATTGCATAGTAATGAGATAGATGTGCTTGCTTACTTTTACATAAAGAACTAAGTCTTGGTGGAATATTTGATACTGCAAGACACAGAGCATGTTCAAAGTTTTTCAGAGCTGATTGAAGTTTTGATTTTGTAAACATCAATGCTGTGTTGAGAACCAAGGCTAGAGTGAAGTCATGCAATGCAGCATGGGCAGGCACTGCCAGTAACATCTCAGATTCATTATGTGTTTGATTTTTGAATTAATTTTTGGTCATCACATGTTTAGAAACCTCTTACTATTGGCAAATTTTTCATGATCCCCACATTTAGTTACACTACCCATATGGCATCAAGGCCCACTATATAAGACGCTCTTTACTACATGTATTAAGCATGTAACTGATGAATGAATGACTGTATATAAAACAAATGCAAACCTCACTATTGTGTTTTAGTTTTCAATTTTTATTTTTGGTCTTCTCAATATCTTCCTCCTTTCCCACAAATGTTCACTCAAAAATACTTTTCCAAAAGGAACATCCAGTCTCCTCTTTTTATTATTATTTTTATTTTTTCTCTCCAAAATAAACATTCAGTTTCTTCAATCAGTTCTCATATGGGATGACATCAAAGTTCACCTCTATACTGGTTGCTTATCTCTAGAAGTTTTCTATCTTATAAATATACTTCCCTAAAATGTGGGGCCGAGAACTCAAGAGAACTCTACCTTTTTTGTTCACTATGACAGATGACAATGGGACTATTTATTATTGCAGAAAAAAAAAACTGCTCAATAAAATCCAAGATTGTTTTGTCTTCATCGGCTGCCATACCATGTTATGGAATCATATTGACAGTGAAAGCTAATAAATTCTCTGCTATTGGAGGGTGTTGTTGTTTTTTTTTTAATTCAAGTACATTTCAGTTCAGTCATACTTCACTCATATTGTAATTGTGAAATTTTTTTGTACCCAGGTATAAGACTTACATTTTTCTGTCTTAAATTTTATCATATTAGATTTAACACAATATTCTAGGCTCCTGAAGTATTTTTTTAAACCAGTGAATTATTGGTACTATTTTGCATCATCTATGAATCTAACAGATCTAACATACTTACTTTTTCCTAAATCATTGATTTTATTTAAAAAAAAAATTAAAAAACACGGGACCCAACACTGATCGTAGGGACACTCTATTAAAGATTCCCCTCCAATTTGAAGAGATCTTCCATTTAGCAAGAATTCTCTAGTGAATTATGTTTTTATTTGTAATTTAAAAAAAGTTAGTACTGCTATGATTCAATTCTTTCAACAATCAATTAAGTGGTTAAAGATTAAAAAATTTGAAATGAACACTTATAGATCCTATAAAAATTGCTTCATTTTTAGCAACCTACGTAGGACTACCTCAGAGGGACAGCTGCTATGAGGGATATCATGGATAGATGGAAAAGATAAATATAACTTTTTTAAGATTAAAAAAAACTGTTAAAAAACTTTTTAAAAAAACTTTTAAAAGAGTTAAAGAAATATGGTTTATAGGACCATGACAGTAGAAGGACGTATAGGAATAATCTTGATTGTGGTGTTATGGAAAAGTTGTGTGGTTTGGGGTTAGGGTCAAAATCTACTAGATTCTACATCTACTACTTACCACCTGTGTGACCTTAGGAAAACTATTAGACCTCTATGGGTCTTAGTTGTTTCATTTATAAAATTTGGGTGTTGAACTAGAACACTTCTGTTAGAACTTGTAGTTCTCAATTAAAAAAAAAAAAGCCCTGTAATTACCAGGGAAAATTAGTATTATCTTTAAGGAGAATAAATTATAGTTTATATATGTGAGAATCAAGAAGGTTCACAAAATCATTACAAATAAATGCTCTTCAGGAAGCAAAAAAAAATGTTAACACCTTCCAAGAAATTTTGTATATAATGCATTTAATTTGGGTTAAAGTCCTCCAAGCAGGACTGTGCATAAGGCATATACACCTGGTGATAGCATGTCTTCAAGACTAAGGCTATGATTGGACAGATAAAAGCTAAATGTTAACAAACAAATCAAAAAGAGAACTTAGCATTCTGATGTACTTATGTTTGTTAGGAAAATTGTAATTTTAAGTGAACAGATAAATGCATTTTAATGTAAGAAAAAAAATGAAATATCTAGGGTATTCTGGAATTAATCAAACTAAAATAAATTTCTTTTGTTCCCAAATCTTGGTGAAGTATATGTTTTAAAATTAGGATTGAAGAATGAATAGGTTTGATATGCTTTGCAGAGACTTTCAGTACCCAGAGATTGATTAGATTCACTTTGTACTACAAGAAAAATGAGATATATAACAACAGGCTGAAAACTTGCATCAGAATAGTTTGGAAATTGTGCATATATTCAGAATTTTGAAGATTTAAGCATGTCTTTTTTTTCAAACAAGGGTTTAGGAGGTGGAGCCAAGATGGCAGAGAGGAAGTTGCCTAGGTTGTCCCCAGTTTCTCTCAGAAACATCTTTAAATTAAGCCTCTAAATGGGTTCTGGAGTGACAGAACTCACAAAAAGATGGAGTGAAACAATTTCCCAGCCTAAGATAATTTAGAAGGACTGCAGAAAAGGTCTGTCTCTCTTGAGTAAAAGGGGAGCACAGGCAGACGGTGTCTTGGCAAGCCAGAGGAAGGTTCTTAGCCATGGCATAAATTACCAACAGAGGCCCCTCAGTTCTGGCTCAGTAGATCAGTCATGAGGCCTCCAGTTCCAGTTCAGAAGGCAAATTGAGAGCCTTGGAACTCAGGCAGGGCCACCATAGTGCTTTGGGCAAGCCACCAGCCTCAGGGTTCCGTGCACTCCAGTGCAATAAGCTTGGGAGAATGGTCCCTGTGCCCCAGGAACAGAATTCAACTTTAAAAGTCATGAAACAGGCTAAAAAATGAGCAAAAAAAAAAAAACCAGAAGAGAGCCCTGACCATAGATTGCTACTAGGGCAATAGGAAAGATCAAAGCACAAAGTCAGAAGACAACAATGTCAAAATGTCTACTCGCTAAGCCTCAAAGGGGAATATGAATTGGTCTAAAAATGACAAGTTAACTGCAAATATCACAACAGTTGTCTATCTTTTCTCTGAAAATCTTTGATGCTGAAATGTGAGATCTGCCATAGATTTTTCTGCACGGGTATCATTTTCAGCAGGTGACAAATTTGATTTCCTCCTTCTTTGCAAATAACACCAGTTATTTGCAAGTGTCTTGTTAAAAGAATTAAAATTCTCTCAATATTCAAAATAATTCATTGCTGTTATTTAGGCATGTCAATTAATTTTAAAAGTATAGATAAACACAATATGTTACTATTTCAGCACTTTTCTGACTCCTTGTAGAAGCAGTGCCTTAGAACCAAAGAAATACTTTCAGGTGCTAAGATGGCAATCATTAGAGTACTATAGACCAAGTCTTAGAGCATCCATTTTCATAACAGTTGGTGACAATTTGATTAACATTTACATGGAGAGAGGGATTCACAAGTCAGAAAAATCCAGCCTTTCCCTGAACTATACAATTGCTTAAATAAATCCGAACTAATACATTAATTTAAGAAACTCTAGCTGCCTTGGGGAAAATAATAGGTTTTTTTCCTCTAGAATTCAGCTATAAGTAAGCAAGGGATTGTGGGGTTTGGTTGTATTAAAGTAGCTACACTCAAAACGAGACAGATATAATCAATTTTTTAGAAAAAATTAAGTACTTTTGTTGAGAATTTTTTTGATAATTTCATAATCAAAAGCTGTTATCCCTCAAGGATGAACATCAAAGATAGTGTTTCACTGTGGTCAGATGTCTAGAATTCTTTTTTTGTAGAGGATTTTCCTTTATTATACCCTCAGGAAATATACACTATTCTGGCAAGATAATTTGGGGAGAGTGGTAAATTATTTCAGGATTATGAATTGAAAGTCTTCTTTAAGCTACCAAACAATAATGCATCTATGAGCCCTCAATGGTTTCATCAGATTTTTAGTTGAAAGAAATAAATGATTACAGTAAATAAAGGAGAAATCAATTACAGCAAATCAGAATAAATGTTCTTCAACTATTTTTTTTTTCTGGTAGTTAACAACAATAATAATTGCTAGTATTTGGAAGAAAATTAGGAAAGGAAAACTTTGGGATGGGAAAGGTAATGTGACAATTTACACTGTTAAAAAACAAATAAACAAGTAAAAAGCATTTGTCCAAGATGTGGATACTTAGATATGAAGCAAAGTGTAATAGAAAATGGACTAAAATTCTCCAATGGATCTAAGTATCTTATTTTATTTTTCCCTTATTGCTTCTTGGACAAAGATCTCACATCTAGAGTACTAAACGACTGGACTCAACTGTATCATTAATTAGTTCATATATAGCCTAAAAAAGAGTGTGATACTTTGTACTTTCTGCTCCCTTTTCTGTAATCCTGTCATTACCACTGCAGAAATGAAAACTGGCTCTACAAGACAGAGGGCTGAAATTCCTTGTTTCATGGTTTTCCTGGGTGAAAAAATGTATACCATGCATGCTAGCCCTATTTGTGTGATTGTTTTCAAGTCAATGAGCATTTATTAAGCACCAAAATAGCAGACAGAGGGCTAACATTGGCCATAAGGAGAGGAAAAACACAGACCCAGACCTTAAGGAGCTCACAATCTAATGCATGTCCTTCTCCATAACTTCTTATATACTTGACACAGAGGGCCTACCCACTATATTGGAGACCTTCATTCTTTTCTCCTGACATTACAAAAGTAATGTTGGATCACTCTGTCTGGCCACCTACCATCTTTCATCCTTGCCACAAGAATAAACTCTCTTCTTGTTTTATCATGTAAATCATTGATGACATTTACTCCAGTACATTTGAACAATGGTTATATGCTCTAGCCACTCACGTTTACTATACCTTTCTATCAATTTCTGTGTGATATTCACTTACTTTAAAAATATGCAGAAAATGTACAGAATATGAATGTTTAGATTAATTAAAGTTATCACTTTTTACTAAGTACTCAAAACAGTGATCATCTTTGTCCATCAGGATAACTTTAGCTTGATGTTGGAAATATCTTTCTAAATAAAAATAGATAATAAGAGCAATGATTGTAAGGAGTAATGTGCCTCATAACAAAATTATTTCCAACAAAAATCCTATTTTATTTGTCATTCAGAGTTAACTATTTATATAGATCATTTTATTGGAGGGAAATGGTACTTTTTTGGGGAGGAAGACAGGGAGACAGTTCACAACTTAAAAATCACAAAAGAAATTAAATTAAATTTATGAAAAGAGATAAAAAGATATTTCTAATTAGCCAATCCAACTTTAAATTTAAAATCAGGTGGAGATAAAATTTTAGTAACTTAACTTCTCAGGGTTTTGATTGCTAGGTGAGATAACCTATAAAGTCCCTTCCAGGCATAACATTCCTTAGCTTTTATGTGGGGAAATGGATGTACCTACCACCAACACCCCAACTCTTAGCACCAGAGGAGAAGTTAGAGATGATCAAGCCCTTACCATTTCCCTTATCTCTCTAAACTAAGGCATTGAATACGCACCACTATTCTGATTTTCAGTCTCACATGATCAACTGCCTTTGGGTCATTTCACACTGGATGACCCCCAAGCACCTAACACTCAACATGGACAAATCAGAACTGCTTCTATTTTCTCTTCAACCTCCTTCTTTTCTGAACTTCCTTATTTCTGCTAAAGTTCCTAGAATTCTTTAATGCTCCCAGATTTAAAAACCTCAATGTTCTCCTCAATTCCTCACCTCTCGCTTATCTTACATATTCAGTCAGTTTTCTTTCCTCTCCAATCCAACCCACACACAGCTACAAAATTGACTTTCCTTAACTACAGATCTCAACATGTTGCTGCTCTCCAACCTGATAAACTCTATCAACTCCTCATTTTCTCTGGGATAAAATATAAACTCTTCACTTTTAACCTAGCCACAAAAGATTTTTCACTGCAACACACTACTGCCCTTCTCACAGTATATTGTCTAGTCAAATCAACTTGCTATTTGTTCTACACACACAAAACTCCATCTCATTTCCTGAGCTTTGGCACTGGTCGTTATCAATACCTAGAATGCACTCCCTCCTGAAATCCACTTCGTAGAAACCTTCCCTTCTTTCAAGAAGCAGCTCTAGTACTATCACCTACATTTACCTAGTAGGTGAATGTTAATTGATTTAAGTGTGAATACTTGTTAATTGATTAATTAATTGATCTTGTTAGTTTAGATGGAAATAAAACACTATAGAATTCTTTTTCTTTTCTTTGAAAAAAATATGAAAACTTTGAACATTTCTTGGTTTGTTTTGTTTTTACCAGACAAGTGATTTCATGGCTATAAGGAACTCCCAGAAAGAAAACTCTTTTTTTTATTATTAATGCAGAGTAGCACCTGTACTTCAATTTATAATCTTAGAGATTTCCCTAGGGGCACTGAGAAGGTAAATGCCTTTCGAGGATCACTTTGCTATATTGACTCAAGGGCAAAACTTTAACTGAGGTCTTGTTGACTATAAGGTCAGCTCTCTATCCACTATGTCATGTTGACCTTTATAATTTTCTAAAAAGCAAATCAGAGTAAGTAGTTCTGATAGGAACTTTAGAGAAAATCTAAAACCAGCAAAATCATTTTTATTTAGTTTCTGAACTTAGAAGACAAGTTCAAATCCCACCTTTGATGAGAAAGTTATCAAATTTATCTGTTTCAGTTTCCCCATTTGTAACATGGTGACAATAATTCTTGTATTGTTAGGCCTATAAAATTGTTTTAAAGATGGGAATCTTTAAGCTATTAAGTACTGTATGAGTTACTAAGGCTCAGAGTGACTGATTTGTTCCAGTGTACATAATTAGTAGTTAAAACATTCGTTCATTCATTCCTTTAAGGTCCTTGTATTAAGTGCTTTGAATGTACAGAGTACCATGCTAAGTATTCGAGGACATACAAAGTGATTTTGATATAACCTAGGGCTACCATGAATAATATTTAAGAGAGCAAAATCTCCAGGTTCAATCCAGTTGTGGTTTAAAGAAAGATTAGATTCTCCAAAGGATTGTCAGATAGGCAATGCTTATAGCAGAAAGCATTTATTTATGCTTTTTTATATCAAGAATCAATACTTTTAAAAATTCCATTTGTCATAGGATTCATTGAGTTGAGAAATAAATAGATTTATGCCATTTATTGAGCAGTCAACCTAAGAAGAGCCATAAGAGTTATTGTTGTGGTTGACCACAGTCTCTTACCTTCTAAAAAGTGTCTTCTAATTCCCAATGCCACAGTTATCTACTATACAATGCTACCTCTCCTCGGCTTTTTTTAAGCTTCATGAATAAATTGTCACCAACCTTATCCAATGCAAGCATTAGTTCAGATCTACCACTATACATAAAACTAATGCTGAGTCTTTTCAAAGAAAGCTGTCAGAAGTAAAAGTGTAATTCTTGAGATGAAAGGTCAACATTTCCATCAATTAAGCCTACTTTTCAATATACAAATTACGGGCCAGATGCTGAATCAGGTGTATGGGCAAACGTGGCTGGCAATTTTGTAACATCAGCTACAGTAGGTTTGTGCGTAGCTGATTTTGCAAGATGCTAAAATATATAAGCCACATATGGCTCAATATATTTGCCACTGAATTGTTTTCAACCAGGAACTCAAGTTCAGGTACTGGCACCATTCATCCTTGGCTAATGTTACCCTACTGTCTTTAAAACACACATAGCATTTATTACTTCTGAAAAGATAGTGAGGAGAATCTTGTTAGTTTTGTTTCATATGAATTAAACAAATTTGATCTTAGCTTTGCAAAACTACTCCGATTTATTAGAAGAAAGGAATACATTTTTGTTTTTGTTTTCTTAAGTATAATGTAAATTTCTTTCAATAGCTTCTTTGTGATTGAAGTTTTGTTTACCTTCAGATGAAACCTAAATTCTAAAGGACATTAGAAAGAAATATAGAACAGACTTGCTTTTGCTGAAAAGAAGGAGGAAAAAGGAAGACAGTGAGAGGCACCACAGTTGATTAAGAGCATGCCTTGGAGTTAGTATGAAGAGGTTCCACTCCTTCCAGTCCAGTTATACATGCTGGTGTTGTTACTCTGGTCTAACCCTAGGTTAAGGATCAGAGCTTTAAGGCTATAATGAAATCACACTTCTATTACCAAGAGAAAGAGTAAAGTAATATTAACAAATTAGTAAAGTAGTTCTCCCAGTTGATGGTAAAAATGCCTTGAATCTCATATATGTTTTATTGGCCAGGGGGAGGCTTCTTGGCAGGGGCTGGACACCATTTGTGCTTTTGTTGTTCCAGGGCACACCTTGTGAGGAATTCCTACTAAGAATTATTAGCACCTGTTCTACATTGTAGTCTGAGAAAGTTAAGAGAGGATGAGGGCTGAAGAAAAAGATGAAGATTATGCTTAAGGTCACATAGCATGTTTCTTTCAGAAGCTGGAACTATATTCAGGTATCTCTATCTCAACTTCCAAGTCTTCACTGAATCAGCACTTTGTCTGCCACACCAGATGATAACTCACTCACTTTCTCTCTCCCTCTCTCATATGTGTGTATGTATGTATATGTATATGTACATATATATTTGTGTGTATGTATGTGTGTACATATATGTGCATGTATATGTGTGTTTGTATATGTGTGTACATATACATGCATACATACACACATATTATTTGTGTGTGTGTGTATATATATATACATAAATAATATGTGTGTATAACAATCTCACCGTACTTGTCCTGCCCCTTCCTGTCTGCCACCACCCAACCAAGTCAAAGATGTGTCTAGCCCAGCACTTCATTTCTATACACCTACATCCTCAAGCTTTTCCTTTCCTACTGAAACTTAAAACTTCTCATCCCCTAAACATATACACTCACCCCAAACAGGGCTGGCTTTGAAGTCATGAGGTGGGTAAGAGGAATTTTTCTAAAATGACCAAGCTGTATTATTCTAAGTCAAATCTGTCAAAGCAATAATGGACTGTTTTGTGACCAACACAGTATAGATTCCTCGTCCTCTTTTTCATTCTGCAAATATATGTGCTATAGCTGTTATTTGGACCCAGGTAGTTTGACTGTAAATCCAAAAGTCAACAGGGAGGCTTATGGAGATAAAACATGTTCATGCTTCCCTAGACATTTGTTTTAAAGAGACAGAGAAGGAAGAGGAAGGGAAGGAGAGGGAAAGAAGAGGGAGAGGGAGAAGGGAGAGAAGGAAAGGGGAGTCAGGGAGAGGGGGAGAGAGAGAGAGAGAGAGAGAGAGAGAGAGAGAGAGAGAGAGAGAGAGACAGAGTGAGAGAGAGAGAGAGAGAGAGAGAGAGAGAGAGAGAGAGAGAGAGAGAGAGAGAGAGAGAGAAAGAGAATATGAATTGGGCCACCCAAATCTTAAGGAAACAAAAACTTTCTCAAGAGCAGACATGTAAAAGTACCGAAAATTAATGTGAATGAATTTAAGATCCCCGAAGTCTAAAAGTATTTCTTTCTGAATTTACATCCCCAGTGCCCAACATATTATCGTGAACACAACATGTCTTCAATAAATATTGGTTGATTAATTTAATGTTCATTAAATTTTATTATGTTCACTTTGAATAGATACATTTAAAACAGGGGAGTTATATATCTGTATACTGTATCTAAGGTTTAGGACATCAGTTTCAAGTATTTATATATACTTAGAGTTTTAATTGATGAGAGAGATTTATAGTTTAACAATTCAATAAACATTTATAAAATACCTACTCATTCAGTAAGGAACTGTTAGAAATTAGGGATGCAAGGATAAAAATGATACCTCCTCTGCCTTTAGGGAGCTTATATTCTGGAAGGAGATAAAGCACATACACAGGAAAGCATCATATCAGGTAGAGAGGAGTTCCAAAGAAAGAGCTGTCAGAAATTCTGAGGAAGGGGAAAATATTTTCACATTGGCTGTAGGGATGGGGATGGTCCTTAAGAGCAACCTGAAGGAAGAGGAAGATTCTGAAGGCAAAAATGAGCAGGGATAGACTTCCAGGCATGAGACAGCCTACAAAACTGCTTAAGAAAGGAGATGGTATGAAAGAGGCCTATTCACCGAATGGGCATTACCTCACTCTAAGTGAGTACCTAAATAGGCCAAGGTCCCTCAGTTCATTCTGGGCCTTTTCCAGTCATCCTAATGAATCACTAATGAATGGTCACTAGATCCAGATGGCCCAGGAGGGGAAGTGAGGCTGGTGACCTTGCACAGCCCTCCCTCCCTCAAAACAAAGTCAAATGCAAATCATGTCATCATTTCTCTGATGTCATGGTCTTCTTTGAAAATGAAGGATCAACACAGATAGACAGAAAGTGAATGAATGAATGAATTAATGAATGAATGAATGACTTAAGTGCTTACTATGTGCCAAGGACAGTGTTAAGACTTTGAGAAACAAATACAAAAAAAAAAAAAAGCTCATTCCTGTAGGGAAGCTTATATTCTAATCAAGTTAGATGACACTAATAGGGAATTGCTGGCAAGGCAGGAGAGTTTTAGTTAAAGAAGTCAAATGGAAGTGAAAGAAGTTACCAGGCAAATGATTGACATCCTTTCTAGGAAAGGGTATTGACTTGATTACTCTTACCAGAGCCAGAGGTAGAAAGTGTGAAAGGGAAGGAATGTGTGCACTCAGCAGTTTGGCACAGGGATGGCTGAGGAAGGACAGAGTGGAAATAGATACCAACAAGATAAGGTGAATTATCACCTATCAGAAGCCTAGGGTCCTAACACTGGAAACCAAAAGGAAACATCAAGTGTTCCAGTTTGGCTGGAACCTAGAGTGAGAAATTAGAAATAAAATTGAAAAGGTAGTTTGTTTCATTACCATTTTGTGGCTCATAATATTATTTATTTAATGCCAAATTTGTGGTCAAGGATAAACCTTGGTTTTAAATTCTAATCTTATCGGATTGGTAGCATGAGGCAGTGGATGGAGAATTGGCTTCACATGCAGGAAGACTTGAGTTCAAGCCCAGTCTTGGACATACACTGCCTGTGTGATTCAAGATAAATCACTTCACCTTCCCATGCCCCAGGAAACTCTCTCAAACTGTAACTTGCAGAGTAGGTGCTGATCTGTATTGGTAGAGGGTCTTGACTCCTCTGGGAGTTCTAAACAACGAATCCACAGGTCTAGTTCTTATGTTAGTGAAAATATGGTCTGTTTTAGAGCAGAACACTAAAGCAAAAAAGTGGGGCCTGAAAGCATGTACATATTTACTAGTCTACGATGATGATGATGACAAGTTTATTAACTCTAGTGTACCTATAACGTACTTCAGTACATCCAAAGATCTGTGATTTAATCAGATAGGGTAAACATTCTACTATTTTTGAGTTTCCCTGAGTAACTTTATTTCTTAGTCTTCTGGCAATGAGCCTCTCTACACTTAGTAAGACTGGATCCCAGAAGATCCCAGTTCATAAAATTAATAGCCTTTCCAGCTTGGTAGGTACTTTCAGATTTGACATGACATTGGCAAAATGTTGAAGAGAAGTTCACGTCCTTGACAAATGTCCAAAACAAAAACTGTTATAACACAGAATTTGGGGGAGGGGGTGAGAACTCAATCTTGGAACTCATTAAAGAAATTTAATTATCAAAAATATTGAAAGAACATTAGTTCAACATAGTTTTCCAAATAATAGGGTCTGGAACCCTAAAAATAGGTTTATGATCTGGTTCTAATTAAATGCATTCTTGCATTTATTTATTATTAAATGCACAATTCTTGCATAAATATAAACCATATTTATTTAGGTCAGCATTTTCCATGGTGCCATGTTGCCCCTTCACATCGAATATGAATTCTTGTATGATATAATCTGTTAGAAATTATCAATAAGTATTTATTAAATACTTCTCATGTGTCATACACTGAAGAATTGGGAATCCAAAGAAGGGTAAAATATAATTCCTGCCTTCAAAGAGTTCTCATTTTAAAGGTGGGGAGAGAGCATGGAAAAACTACATAAGAAAAAGGTACAGGATGAATTGGAGATAATCTTTGTAGGGGAGGCACTGACAGTAAGGAGGAATGGGAAAGGCTTCTTAGAAGAAGGTGAGCTTTTAGCAGAAACTTGTAGGAAATCCTAGGAAACCAAGAAGTGGAGATGGGGAGCCAAAGAATTCCAGGTATGGAGGACAGCCATTAAAATCACAGAATTAGGTGATGCATTCTCTTTTGCAAGGAATAGGAAAGAGGCCAGATCCTGTTAGAATAGCTCAAATTAAAACAAAATATAACGAGAACAACACTGAGAGGAAACTATAATTTTAAAAACTCAACAAGATGACTAAAATTACAAAGCATTTCAGAAGAGTGATTGGCTCTCAAAGCTAAGGAAGTAAAGAAATACCATACCTTAGAGAAAATTCTAAATGTCCACTTGCTTCCTTTTACATGATTCACACGTAATTCAGACCTGTTCCTTCTGTTTTCCAGATGCTTAGTACACTAGCTATTAAGCATCTCTGTTGTTTTTACATCTATTTAAATTCTAGATCAATAAAAATCACCCATATTCCATCTCATCTCATCTCCACCTCTTAGAATATCTTACACTAACTACAAGGAACCTTGGCTGATTTTCTGCTAGGACCTCCCTCCCCCTCCCCCCCCAAAAAAAGTCTTATCTTTATTTTGTATGTAATTGTTTCTGCAGTTTCTCTCCCTTAACAGAATGTTAAACTAGTAATGGTAAGACTCCTTCATTTTTATTATTGTCTCCCAGCACCTTGCACAGTGCCTGGCACATGGAAGGCATTTAATAGAAGCCTAAATTCCAATACTAAAGCTGTGCTCCTCTCTGTAACCCATCTGTGATATTATGTCATATTTATACTTGGAGACTTATAGCAGAAACTTTCAACAGTAAAAAAGTCATAAAATGTTATTTTTCTTCTATTAGTCTACACAGAAGTTATTGTGGCATTACCTTAAGATTTTAAAATGTTAAATTTTTATTCATTCAATTTCCACCACAACTGTGCCAACCCCAACAATAAGACTTATCCTTATTTTGGAAAAAAATGCAAATGAGACCATTAGCTTAGCACATAAAGTCACCCTTTCCCTACTGCCCCCCCCAAACAAAAAAAGAAAAAGAAACCTCCTCCCAACTGTCCTGCTGTTTGCCAGGATGTTTAGAATCTGCTAGAGCTTCCTTTCTTCTCTTGCTTCCATGTAATGAGAAAAGACAAGAGATTAGAAGTCTCAGAGGATTGAATTTTTTCTCTTATTTGGAAGAAGGAATTGCATTTTTAGTCTCCAAAGCTGACAGGGTTGGAAAGCCTACAATATGGACCTCAGTTTATTTTGAATAAAGTGACCAATCTAAAACCCACAGGGAAGCTGTGCTGTAAACTTGTGATTGATCTCGCTCATACTGGGGGGAAAGCTGTGGCTGCTTTTAACATATTGCTGAAAATGCACAAACGTAACTTTCTCTATGTTAGTGTTCATGCAATTACTTTTATAACCATGATTCGCTGGTGTCTTCCAACTTGAGGAAGAATTAGATGAATTATCTCCCTTGCTCTTGTTTAGGACAAACTAAATTATCTTGGGACTAAGCTGGGAAAGTTTTCTCTTAGTGGCAAAGAAATATGCACCGTAGTACTACTTTTAAAAGACTGACAAAGAGCCCTCAAATATAATTGCTTGAAACAGTAACAGCAATGAGTATTAAGGGGACCAACCAAGAGGAAAAATAAACAAACGGAAAAGAGGAAGGGGCTTGGAGAGGTTCAAAGTCTGTGTTCTTTTGTCCTTCAGCAAATCCTGAAGAGGCATATTACAAAGGAGAGATGTTTAATAATGCTTTCTGCAGATTTCAACATATGGTCTGAATATGTGTGTGTACATTTCCATGTCTTCTACAGATAAATGTGCAGGGCTGGCCTTAGACAGGTGCAAAGCAGTGTGTGAGCATCTGGCCCCCTGCACTGGTTTCCAATTGTATCAGTAAATTTACTTCAACAAAGCAAATGAGCACACCCTCACAGGCCAAGCACTGAAAACAAATTGGACTGTCTAAAAAAAAAGAGGAGAAATAAACAAAAAACTCCATTATTTAAAAAAATAATGAAATTAACCAAATTTTCAAAAATGAGATTAATGCATTTTTCTCTGTGTAAAGAATTCTAGACGTTGACAGGAGAGCCAGTTTAAAATACTGTCTCAAACACTATGTGACCATGGAGAGTCACTTTGTTTTTTGAAGTTCAGATTCCTCATCTGTAAAATGGGGCTAATGTCTTACTTACACTGTGTCCATCACAGCAATGATATGAGGAAGGTGATTTGCAAACCTAAAAGTACTGTAGAAATAAGACTAATTCTCATTCTAGTTTTTTCTCATGTAATTATTATTCATATTATTTATAATTCATATTTCTATATTTCATTCATTTAGTACTTTTTAACTGAGGTACAGACATAACTTCTTGCTTCCTATATGTGGTCACTGTAGAAATATTGTTCATGTCTAAATCGATAAAGGCAATACTGTGTCCAATCAAGATATTGCCTGTATCACTTTTTGAGAGGTGTTTTAATGGTCAATGCAAATTTTAGGAGGAGTTTTCTTTCATCATCTCACCCTCTGGTCTTCCCCCAGCCCCACATGATTCTGCATTGCTCCTGGTTCTGTTCTACAAAATAAGTCCCATTCCTCTTTCCACATGGCGACCACTCACATATTTGAAGGCTCTTGAAGTTTGGTCCTGGATAAACTTATTGTATTCCTTCGCCCCTTCTAATAACCTCATGGTCTCAAGAACATTCACTACCAAGATTCCCCTCCTCTGATGTTTTTCAGTTTATCAATGTCCTTCCCAAATGGATATACAGAACACAAAATAATACTCCAAATAGAGTCCCAATAGATATTACAGGACAGTCATGTTCCTCATTTTGGATAGTATGCCTCTTTTAAGGCAATCTAAGATAACATACAACTTGGGGACTGCCACACCACATTGTTGATGTATCACATTTGTTGTCTACTAAAAAATAAACAAGCAAAAACCAAAACCTCAGATCCATTTTGGACAGCTTTCTATCTCTCAACACCTCTCTGATTTTGTTCTTGTAAAAATGATTGCTAAATTTAAAGTTATTAGCTTTGGCCAAATGCTCTGACTTCTTGTGTTCCCCATTTTTATTCATCTTAAAATGAGATTGGCATCCCATCTTCATCCAATCAACAAATTACAGTCAATCGATACGTGTATATATATATATATATATATATATATATATATATATATATATATATATATATATATATATATATATATATATATATATATATGTATGTATGTATGTATATTTAAAAGTCTCTGCCCCCAAGGGAATCACATTGTAATGCAGCAACTAAACATGTAGATAATTAGGTACATACAGAATATATGAAAGTAGATGGGGCCTGATCTTAAAGAGGAAGGCACTAATAGAGAGGAAGATCAGGCTTTCTTGGGATGTGATCTGAGGCTTGAAGGAAGCAAGGAAAGCTTATAAGCAGCCAAAATGAAGGGAAGATCTCTGTGATTCTCCACTGGAGACTTTAAATCAAGTTTACTTGGAGTCACTGACAATTCTTTACCCTGGTGAATCAATCAATTCTGAAAACAACTAACTGTTCCATTTTCTAGAACACTTCTCTGTTTTATGACAAAGGATAGCATTCAAAACTTTGCAAAGAGTTTCAGATGCTTTATTAATTATTTAAAAATGTGTAAGTACTAGGAGTTTCACTGAAATATCAGTGGAATGATTTTGCTTTCCTTTGATTGCTACAAGTTAGCCTACTAAGAGAAAAAAGTCACTAGCTCTAGCTTCCTAACACAGTGGTTTCAAGGGACTTTAGCGATTCAAATTATAAAAAATGGTCTTTTTAAATACTAAGAAAGCAAATCAAATTACTGTTAATTAAATATTTAATGTGTATTATAGTCAGCATATTCACTTAAGATAGGTCAAATTTGTGACACATGAGAGTTGTATTTTTTTATGGTAGTATATGCATTTTATAGTACATTTGGGCCCCTCATGTAAGCAATGTGTACAGTATATTTATGCACATTTTATAAGACTTGTAGTATAATTTTACTATATTAAATTATGATAGAGATTTTATGGTTGCCTCTTTGCTCTTGTGTAATATTGATACAATTTACCTGATGCTAAGTAGTGAGAAACACAAGCAACCATTGCCACATAGTTAAAAATGTTTCTATGGGAAAACTGAATTTACTTTAAAATATTGTTTTCCAGAATATATTATGGCATGAGGCAGTGATTGTCAATATCAGAACTTTAAAGATATTAAGGGATATTATTGTTCAGGAATCTGGTGCTTTTGTTTACATGCCTGCAGGTATATAGTTCACAAGAGAGATATTGTGAGGAAAACACTTCTTTTATGTTCAGCTTCTTTTTTGAATCCCAAATTCTCTCTCTCCTTCCAGATCTCACCTATTTAGAAGGTGAGCAATAGGTGCCCATTATACAGGTGAAGTCATGCAAAACATATTTCTGTATTAGAGATGTTGCAAAGACAAAATAGAACAGAAAAATAAGAATAATAAAGAAATTCTTTTGGAATTGTCATGGATCATTGTATTGACCTGAGTAGATAAATCTTACACCAATTATCATCAGTTACTTTTGTTACATAGTTACTTTGTACAATATTCTCCTGGTTCTTCTCACTTCACTTTGCATCAGTTCATGGAAGTGTGAGGAAAACACTTTTTAAGTCGTATGTGCTTTGTGGAAAGAGTATTGAATGCAGAGAATTACATTTGGAGTCATGGGGTCTGAATTTGAATCCCAGCATTGCCATCTGTGTGATTTTGGACAGGATACCTAGTCCCTCTGGGTTTCCTCATCTGTGAAATGAAGGGATTGGACTAGATGATTCCTTCCAAGCCTAGGTGTAAGAAACTGTAATCCTATACAAGTATGGGATATAATTATTTTCCTAGCCAGCTAATAAGCATGTTCAAGCCAAGAACTATTGTACCTATATGAAAATGGCAAGTCACTCAACTGCTCAGTGTGCTTGGCAACTCTGAGATAATAAATTAACTGTAAAATACAGAACATTTGCCAATTTGGATCAAATGAAGGGAGTTTCCATTCAATGAGCTCTCTTATCAGGTGAAATCACAGTTTCTTCCCTCCCTGAATCCTCTCCCCCCCAAAAATCCCTCTGTTACCCCATAATGAATAGCTGAGGAAACTGGCTTAGGGAAATTAAATGACTGGTCCACAACCATCCAAGTAGTAAATAGGATGGCTGAGGTTCAAACCTATATCCTTTGATTCTAAGTGCCAGGTTCCTTCCATTCCACTATCTTACCTTATTGCTGACTGATTGGTTAAGTTTGGGAAGAGTTAGGGAAAAAAAAGTGCAACATTCAGTCTTTAAATTGCATTCTTGCTTATGTACAATAGTGAGTTCAGGTTAAATATTTACTGCATCACTTCCATATATCTGTGATGTTTTGTGAAACAGCATACATTCTCCATGCTTTGGCAGATTGTGTCAGGAATGCTAAGGTCAAAATCATTTCTCATGTGGGTGCTAACCCTCTAGTGATAAGCTGCATCAAATTCCTCGAGGTTGGTCTTGGGAGCACCATTCATCCTCATCCTGTATGCAAATAATGTAACTTGAGAGCAGGGAATTTTTATTTCTTTCTATTTCTCTCTGAGCATGGCTGCTGGGGAGAGTAGGATGAGAAACTGAAGTTTTCTTTTTTGGAATAATTTGAAATGCTAAAGGACCACGATTTTAGGCTTGTAGAGAACCTAAGGCTGAGGTATTGGTCACCTGATACTACTTCTAACCATGACTGTGGCAAATTTTGTTTAAAAAAAAAAAAAGAGTTGAAATTGAAATCCTTCCCTCCTTGCTCTCTCCCTCTCCCATCTTTTCTTTCCCTTTCCACCTCCTTCACTCCCTCTGATTCCTCCCCCCACCCTTGTCTGTTCACCTGTCTCTCTGTTTCTCTCGTTTTACACCTAGCAGAACCTAGCATCTTTCAGATACTTAAAAAAATATATATTGAATTGATTTGGATTTCTAGCCTTGTGGGATATGTCAGAGATTATACTCCATTGGCATACCCTTTGAGAATTCAGGGTTTCTCCTGCGTTAAAGAGAATGAATATTTCCTAAAAATTTATCTAATATTTCTTTGGTCCTGATTTTCTCAATGGAGGGGTGGCTTTTTTCAGGTTATTTTCCAGAAAGCACTAAATATCAAAGGTTATTATATCTTTAATCCTCAAAATTGCCTCCAGTGGATCTCTGCCTTCCCCCCACCCACCCTCAACTTGTTTCCATCCTGCCAAACTAGCGAGGACAATTCAGAGAATATTTGGAAGGTTTCATCGTTCATGGCTTCTCAAAAAAATTATCCCTTTAACTTCACATGCCTTACCCAGACTTCAACATCATCTGCTTTTGAACTTGCGCAAAAAATATTAATTTAAAATTATGGTAAAAATCAGCACTCAAATAACTGTAACCTTGCTGCAAATTTAACTGACTCAGTCATGCTGAAAAATGCCATATAAACAGATTTCTCTAAAAATCATCGGAACATCTTATATAACCTTAATAGCGTTATATACTTTAATGATTTCAAAAGGGGAGTCTTTCTAAGAGCCTCTTCTCACTATGACAAGATACATGATATTTCTGAAGCCACTGAAGCTTCAGAATTTAACTGGTAAAATTCCTTAGGAAGTGAAACTGAGTCAGTTTCCCCTGGGTATGCCATTTCATGACCGTCAGGTGGAAACTTTTCAGGTTTAATGCGGTATAATTCTCTTAGCTAAAGCGTTAGAACTTCAAAGCACTGGAGAACATTTCAAATTTTTTTCAGCCCATGAGAAAACCCTTTTCACTGAAAGTCCCCATCAGCTAGAAACCTCTGTTTGATATGGCACAACAGTGACATATTTTTGTGGAGATCAGAATTACAGACCAAGAACGTAGAGATGCTGAAGCAAGAATATTTTTTACTATTAAAAATATTCACATAGCAAATGGCAGACAGCGATGACCTTCTATTGTATGTCAATAATGCCTACCATAATGTATTGAAAATAGTTTTTTATATATCATAGTCTGTTAAGAAATACTCTTCTGGCCATCTGCAATTTAAAGAGAGGATTTACTTAAGCATAATTATGTTTATTTTAACTAGAAAACAATAAATCTATCCCTGATTGCAAAGATAAGTGATCTGTGGATCAGCGGGTATCATGAAGAAAATGACATGAAAATCAATATGTAATTGCTGGGGAAAGGGCATGCTATACTTTTAATTTGAAATCTAGTGGTGGTAAGTCATGAATATAAAACTTGCTTCTGTAAAAATAATCTGTTTGCTGTAAAACTGGAACCATCCCTAGTTATCTTATAATATTTCAAGAAACACTGTATTAGCCCCCTCCCCGAATGTGTGTGAAGCTGGCCCCCTTTGGCAACTAAAAAAGCTCTTTGAACCATAGAACAGATGTAATGAAAATTGGTTCCATTAAATGCAGCTGGCAAATTACAAACTGAGAAATTAATGCACCATACCACGACTCTGGGGGCCAAAATGAATCAAGGTGTGGTTGCCAGATGCTCGTGCCTCTCCCCCCCTTCCAAAAAAATAAGGCATACTGTTTATAGTGGTGTTTACTGTAATGCAAATTATAGATGGTTGTAATACAAATTCTAAAATCACGGTGAGAAGTAGCAGAGATTAGCTAACTAAAACAACATCCTTATTAATTACACAGAGTTAAAATGGCAAGAACCAAAATGCAAGCACATAATTCCTAAGACAACCCTTTGGGCTTACTTAGGGAATTCATGAGGCTCCCCGAAGTGAAGGCTAACATATGATATATTGTTGTCTCCAAATTACAAGATCAGAAAGAGCTACAAATTCAGTCGTATCCATAAATAACAGCCTCCTCTATTTCCATTCCAGTGATCCAAACTTTCTGTCTCACTGACCATTTCTCTAGTACAATCTGATAGAAGTCCATTTAACATCTGTTTCTGGGTGCCCCTCAGTAATTCGAAATTGTCCTCTTGAGTCATTAGCCAAACATTGTTTCGTAAAAGTACAAGAAACAAGTTCCTTCTCTGACGGGGGAAAGTGAACAATTCCTGCAAATATTTAATTAATTCAGGCAACCTCTCTGGTTTTATTTGTGTTTTTTGGTTGTTGATGACATCCTGTGTGTACATGTGTGGATTCTTTCTGGGAAACCTCCCCCTCTACCTCCTCCCTCCCCACTGAATCTGTTTATTTAATCTGAAACAACAATAATAAAAAAAAAATCAATTCAAGGAAGTAATTTGAAAATAACTTGGTAGTTATCAACCATTTATTTTGTTTAATTTGCTGTTTATTATTTTTAAACAGCCAAGTTGAGTTATCATTTTCAATCAGTTTATAAATTTCTCTAAATGGGAGAATTCAGGGGGAAAAGGGGGAGAAGGCTCCTCAGAATTTGTCAAATGATCAGATGCCTACTTTCTTTGGTCAAAACAAATTATCCTTGAAGTAACCTTGCCACTGTGGATTTTTGAAGAATTTATGGATAGCACAGAAATTTCAGTCACCTATCTGGATCTCCACCTCTCAACTTTATGTAGTTATAAAGTCATTTGTTTGCCCCAACCTGGTTTATTTTATTTCTCTCTAAAGTTCTATCTCCTTCTGATTTTGTGACTTCTTCTCTGTAATGTCTTAATCTCTTAAATATCCCAAACCATAGTTCTGTCTTTTACTTTTTCCTCATATTCTTTCTTCATATTCGGTTATCAATCCCATCTTATTTTTTTCAGCCTCTTGCATAACTTTCTTCTTTGTTTTCAGCTTCCTACAGACTCCATTTTTCACTCAACTTCACTCTTGCCAAAAGTCTTCTAATAGAATTTCCCATTGACATTCTGATTAACCTTCAAATTGTAGATAAAATAATATGCTTTGATATGATTGTGCCACCCCTTTTCTCAAAAACCTTCAGTGGCCCTCTCTTGTTTAAGTCACTTCCAAACTCCTTTTCCTGACATTCAAGGTCCTTTAACAATCTGGCGCTTTACTACCATCACATCCTAGTCCCCTTGACATCATCTCATTACCACTCCGCGCTTGGAGCTTACACCACATTTTCTTGCCTCCATGATTTTGATCTCATGCTTCCTCATGATGAGAACACCCTCCTTTCTCAACATGCCTACTAAGTTTCTACACATTCTTTAAAATTTAAATCAGATATGACTATGTCCATGAAATTTCTCTGATGCCTCTGATTGTTTAGGGCCTACCAACTCAGAATAATTTTTCCCCAAATCTCTAGAGTACTTAAGATGCAATATTGAAGATTTGTACTTATTTTTTATGTGCTTACAATGCGTTATTATGCTTTGTAGTTTTCTATGTTGGCGTCAATGATTCAGTCAATCATTAAGCATATATTATGTGCCTACTATTACACATGGTGCCAGGCACATATTCCACAAAATACACATATTACCCACAGTGCCTGGAATTGTGCCAGGCTTGCAAGAACAGGAAATATCTAAACTCTCTATTACGCCTAATACATGACAGAATCCTGTGCTTATTAAGCACATAATAAAATTTTGTTCAATGAATGATACATTTCAAAAAAATATGTGTAATTATTGTAACAAAATCTTCCTTTTTTCTTTAAGGCTCCAAAGCAAAGAAAATTATTTCAGTGTGTGGGGAAAGAAAAGCTTGTTCTAGCAGCTTTAAATCAGGAGTGAAGATAAATGCATTTGAATTCATGATAATATTTTTAAAACATGTAGGTTTTCTTAGACAATCAATATATAATTATATATAATGATGTAAACATATCTTCATATGTAATATATGCTCTATGTTAAATATATATGTATGCACATATAGATACATATTCCAATACAGCTTATCTTTTATATTGTGTATATTGTCCTACACACACACATACATATATATACACACTCACATATAACACTATGTGTGTATATATCTATTTCTATCTATATCAAAACTGACATAGCTACAGATAAGACAAGTAGGAACCAATACTCTGTAAGTTTTCGTTGGCTAGTTACCTTCCATTCAATAAAGCACATTACTATTAAAAACATTATATCTCACATTCTTATATTATACTCTGAAATACAACTCTTTAGAAAACATACTTCAACTACAATGTAGTTTTCTCTTATAGAGTATAAGCATACGACATGGCTAATTTTCCGTTGTTTTGTAGTACACATTTTTTTTTGCACACGCATGGACATGTGCATTAATGATACACATATTCACAGACACTCCATGTCTTTGAAATCTGAGTACTTCAATATCAATGTTTTGATCTTCGAAGTAAAATTAAAGTAAACTTGGTCTATAACATTCTAATACTTCACACCACAGTAGAAATTTCTGTATGAATATACTAAACTAATTGGTAGCTAGCCATGTACCAAGTGCTCAGACAGACAAAAAAGACTTTGACTTCAATAATGTATTTAAATGAAAGTGTAGGCACACCCAGTCACCCTTTCTTACTTAGAATTATTCATTTGAGACGAGAGAGAGACAGACAGAGAGAGAGGGAGGGAGGGAGGGAGGGAAGGGGAGGGGGAGAGAGAGGGAGAGAGAGGGGGAGGGGGGAGAGACAGAGACAGAGACAGAGAGAGACAGAGACAGAGAGAGACAGAGACAGAGGGAGAGGGAGAATTTGAAAAGGACTATAATTAATTTAAATAGATAGCGGGAAATGCCCTCTATTCAGGCTAAATTTCCTTCAACAGCTGTTGATTCTTAAGCTCTTGACCCTCAGCCAATTGGTGAAAAAAATTTAGGATGTCCACTTCCTGACCTGGGGTCTCTGCCTGATAGCTCTTTTTCCAGCTTCTTAGACAGGAAATGTAGGTAGGGCGTTTTGTTCTCTTTTGATTTCAAATAAAACTGAAATCGGAGTCCAAGAACCACAATGGTTTCTGAGTATTTGCTTTAGGTCACTTGAGGAGTCAGCAAAAGTGAGCAAAGAGTCATTTCCTTTGGGGATTCTGAAGTAGCAAATCAGGGTGACATACGTTTCACTGAGAAAACCTGATCTGTTCTTGTTCAAGACTTTAGATGTTAAGTCTGACAGAAAGGGGTGCTCACGTGGAAGAACTACAAATAAGATTTTGCTAAGGATGTAAAGAATCATGTTTGAACTCTGAATTCTGACTTGTCTCAAATATATATATATTTAAAAAACTGTGTGTGCATGTGTGTGTGTGATAGGAGAAATACCCTTCCTCCATGCAATTTAGACTAGTTTTTCCTTCAACAATATTGAAACTATTTCCCAGACTTGATTGGTTCAAGGGTTTAAAGGCTCAAGCTTTTGACATCACTTTCTTGTCTGTGGACAAAAGAATTGCTAGGAGCTTCAGACGCTATCTTTGGTGCTTGGCTGGCAGACAACGATGGGCAACTTAGGTGTTAGGGGCAAAGGCCAGACAAAACCAGCCCCCTGTAGTTTAAGCTCAGTATCATAATAAAATGAGATACTTGTAGGTCATTCAGCAATTAACAAAAGTAAATTTACTTAGCCATAGCAGGAAAAAGATATCCAACAAGGACAGATGTCAAGGACCCATCCAGCTGATTTGGGTGAGCATAGCTCCCTTATCTGAGATGCCCATCATTTTCTACCTGAGTTTTCTATCTGAGTCCCTGGAGTTCTTTGTGGCTGTTTTGTACTCAGGTAATAGGAAGTAATATCAAGAGCCTGAACTTTTAGTCCTTTAAGCTAAACAAGACTTGAAAAGGATCTCAAGATATTGGAAGGCTCTGGCTTCTATCATACACATCAGGCAAGGGAACGTTGTGCTACTGCGTCAAATCAAGGAGCCCTTAATACGTATCCCTATCGAATATTGTCTTTTACTACAGTTAAGCTAATTTTCAGGGAACTATTGAATGATCTGTGAGTGGCTTGTTTTACTCCAATATTCAGCATAAATAACAAGGGGAGTCCCTTTAGTCAGGCTTAGGCCAGAATAAGGTGCAAGCACATGCAAACATGCTAATGGTATTGCATGGTGCTAAAGATATCACTGAATGTTCAACAACCTGCTCCACCCCCAAAAGAATCAAATTTAGATAGGAAACTACTGCTTATGCTACTACTGGGAAATATAAGTATCCATACATGAAGGATATTATATTTTTTTAAATCAGTTGTCAGTTCATGAATGTGTTGACTAGATCTATGTGTCCAGTGTTGAGGATGAGGCCACTGTCTGGACTTGAATGATGTCTTTCCTGGGAGATGTGAGATACTTTGAGTCTCTGCAAAGGTTTAAGCATTACCACAATGGAATTACTCCCAGCTTGATTCAGACTATTGGAGATCACAGCCATGCTTTTGACCTAGGTCAATCCCAAGGGACAGGCAAATCTGTCAGGAGGTGAATCAGAGGAAGAACCAGAAGAGTTGGGACAGATCAAAGAAGAGGGACCTAAGAGAAGACTGGTTAAGTTTGCATGTTAGTAGAGTTACCAAGGACTAAACCCTTCCCTCTAACCCCAAGTGATAGAGCCTCTCAGCCTAAGAGATGACTACAGATGAAGGAAATAGTTTAATGATAAAAGTTTCTGATCCTGGCCATGAAAAGGCAGTAATGGAGTAGAAAGGGGAGGGGGTGTGTGTGACATTTCTAGAAAGTTCTGGAGCTGGTCTAAAAAGAAAAAAGGGAACTTTAGACAGTATTGAGTAGCAGGTGACCATATAGTCTCACTACAACTCTGAGTTATTTGGGCTATGCAAGTCTGACAGAAGAAGGTTAAGCTTCTAACTGATTCCAAATACTTGATTTCCTCACAAGAGAATCTCAAATACTAAGGGTGTAGAGTCATAGGAGAGCAAATTTAGAATTAGAAGGTACTTCAGAGGTAATCTAGTTCAACACCATTTATTGATGATGAAAATGATGCCAGATGTCATGTGACTTGCCCAAGGTAAGGTAGTAGATAGGTAGGAAAGTAAGGTAGTAGGTAAAAGTGCTGGGATTGAATTCCACTGTTCTGACACCAAAACTAGCCCAATTTTGACAAAAGGATTGTATAGGTTCATGGAAGAAGGTGGGCCTCAGCGGAATAGAAGAAGAATATATACCCTTTTTAGGGGCTATAGGGAGATGTGTGTGTGTGTGTGTGTGTGTGTGTGTGTGTGTGTTTGCATTTTTTCCATAAGACGAAATAAAGGCTGTCCTATATTCAAAATATACTGTAAAGAAGGTATATAGGTGAGGCTCTTTAAGTCATATCTACAAAGACCTAGGACTGAACTATGTTCTGAAATTCCCAGGAGAAACTGGATGTTGAGAAATGAGACAGAAATATGATTTGTTGCTATTTGTGGTTTAGTCATTTCAATTATGTCAAACTCATCATCACCCATTTGGGAGTTTCTTAGCAAAGATACTGGAGTAATTTGCCATCTCTTTCTCCAGCTCATTTTATAGACAAGGAACTGAAGCAAAAAGGGTTCAGCAACTTGCCTAGGATCACACACAGCTAGCCTGAGGCCAGATTTGAACTCAGGAAGATAAGCTTTGCTGATTCTGAGTCCAGAGCTCTATCCACTGCACCACCTGGCTGCCCTTGATGTGTTAGAACCATGCTAACCTCCTCCTCAGCTTTCTCTCAACCCCTAACCCTAGATTTCTAGGTCTCAAAGACCAAACCTTAAACACAATTCATTCTGCAGCTCACAGTTTGGGCAACTACCCTCCTAACTCTGAGTGAATGTAACCCTGCTCAGTAACCCTGAAGGTCTTCCCCTCCCAGTTTGATTTTTTTTTTTTAAATATCATAGGGGCTATTCCTTGACTCACTTCTTACAGAGGCCTATTCCATAAATGTGCATTACCTCATTCAAAGTGAGAACCTGAAAAACCTAAAAGGACCAGGGTCATCCTGATGAGTATCTGGCCACTGGATCCAGATGGTTCTGGAGGAGAAAGTGAGGCTGGTGACCTTGCACAGCCCTCCCTCACTCAAATCAAAGTCAGCTCCAAGTTATGTCATCATCTCCCTCATGTTATGGTCCTCTTCAAGAACAAAGGACACACATACAACTCTAGATCAAACCCAGTGCATATAAAACCAGAATTTCTAGGAGTTCTAGATCATAGTTTATACATATATCCTGGTTCGCTAGATTGAAATGGGACCATCTGCAAATGAGGGCTCCTATTTTTAAACTCATTTATAACATTAACAGAATTATAGGAAGGAGTATACTGGAGCCAGCTCACAAGAGACAACCTATAAATTTTCAGTGTGAACTATACCAAGAGAACCAGTAAGTAGTACAAATATGGGCTGGATTTATTGTTTTGTTTACTATCTAGATTTAAGATTGTGATGAAGAAAATGTTAATTCTACAGATTAAATTTAAATGTGAGTCATGTGTACTTGAACAAAAAATTCCCGTGTAAACAGTTAGCAGCACACCTCTGATTACAGGAGTACAGACTCTGGAGTGATCTTACCTAGGTCAAATAAGAATTCCTTCTATAAACAACCAGTGAAAGAGCATCCCAGCCTCCCAAGGAGACTCTTTCCATTTTTTTTGCATTGCTTCCTTTGTTGAAGAATTTTTTTCTTCCCATCAAACCAAAATCTGCGTTTCTTCTACTTCTATCCATTATTGTTAGCTCTCCTATATGGAACAAACCCATGCAAGCCTAATATCTCTTCTATAGGAAAGTGCTTTAACTCTTTTTATATATCTTCAGCCCTTTCAATGAATCATTATGCAGAATGGTCTCAAAGCCCTCCACCATCATGGTGTCCTTCCTCAGAATATTCTCCAGTTTATTAATGTCCTTACTAAACCATGGTGCCCAAGTACTGAGAAAAAATTTTTAAAGCTTCATTTAGAGTGTAAGGAAGTTAATTGAAAAAGATAACACTGAATGAGATTAAAAGCATTGAGTTTAAAAAACAATTAAGTTAATAAAAGTTTCATTGTTTTCTATACTAAATGAAATGCTTTAAAATTAATTTAATTGTTTCTTAACTCACTAAACTCAATAATGAAAAGTTTTTTAAAATTTAACTTAGCTGTTTTTGAACTCAATGCAACCGAACTAAATTAACATGCTCAAAAATTGATTTCACTGTAAACTAATATCTGCTCTGCAACTTAGAGATATAGAGACTTGCCTGGAGCTCTGAGGAGTCTGGTGATTTGTAGAGGGTCACAAATACTTGATATATAATAAACGTACATAGCATACACACAGAGTGTGCTTCAGAGGTCAGAATCGTCCTGTGTCCAAAGCCAACTCTTGCTACCTTTCATGAGAGTTAGCTATTTACATGATTACTGACAGATAAGCTACTCCACAATCTCAGCCTCACCTCTAGGACCATCCCAAGATGGGGGTCCTGAGAATGAGCCCTTAAAGAACTCTAGAATCAGCATGAACTAGGTCTTGGGGGGTCAATATCTTCAAGGCTAGCTCTCCTATACTTTACACAGAATGTCTCTTCCCACAAGTAAAGCTGTCACCATATCTATGACTTGCCTTTCCTGCAGTGGAATCACAGTCTCTAGCTTAACCATTTTTTTTAAGAAATTAAAGCTTTTGTTGAAGAGGGTGTGATCAAAGGAGGAAAGATGACATTTGGACCATTTTAGTGGAAGAATAAAAAGTACTTATCCTTTTCTTTACAATTCTTCTCACTACCAAGCTGGTAACATTCACCCATTGCCTCACCAAATCGGGCCTCTGAACAGCTTTCATTTTAATATTATTTTTAATATTGATGTATTTTTGAAAATCATATTCAATGCAGTGTGAAGGAACCTGTACTTTTAAGTTGATTTTCTTCTGTAAAGTTGAAATGACAGCAGCTTTGGAACATTTCTTCAAAATAATTATACCCATTGAAACAAGTTTTATAGTTAAATGTCCATTTAAAAAAATAGTTAAAATAGGCACCCAGCTATTATGCCTTTCACCAATCAGGAATTATGCAGCTATTTTAATTTTATTATCTAGAATTGACTAGAAATATTATATGGTGGAAAGCCAATCTATTTGATTTCTTCATCACATTTTCCGATAGCCATGTGTCATTCTATTTTTTTCCATTTTTCTTCTGTCTGTCTTCTCACTCCCCCACCTTATTTCCCTAATTCAATGCTTACTTTTAAGCACATCTTCTCCTCCGCACTCTCCTCAGGAACCAAGCCAGAATCAATGGAAAATGAAAAATTTGTTCACTTTCTTAAAGTTCAACCGAAGGAAACTTCTGAAAAAGTCTACAGAAATTTTTTCATTTTAAAATTCATAAAAGGCAAAAAATACACTGTTAATGGACCAGCCCTGCCTATATCATCCAGAAAGTCTACTACAAAAAATGTCTACTACTATTTTTTGTATGTCTTATTCATAAATTCACAGAACTTTAGAAACAGAAGTGACATTCAAGACAATTTTTGTCCTAGTACATATGGAAGGCCTCAGATACTGGAGTGACATCAGAGTTCATGGAATGTAATCCATAGAATCTTTTTTTATAACCACTTTAATGTACAGTCATCCAGGCTTTGATTAATGATTTTCAGTGAAAGGAAGGGAATCCCACTGGTGCCTGAATAGGAATCTCATTTACAATATCCCCAACAAATGATCCTCCAGCTTTCACAGAAGCCCTTCAACAGGTAAAACCACCCATCTTCTTGAGGCAGCCCATTCTACTCTTAGACTACCCTAATTATTTCTTCTATTCTAAGCCTATATATATATATATATTCCTCCCTCCCCAACCCTACCCCCCATAGATCACTATTCTAACACCTGGGATCAAGTAATAAAAGAAAAAGACTAATCATTCTTTCCTACAACAGCCTTTCAAATATTTGAAGATGGGTATAAGGCTGGCATTATGCATACTCATCTCCAACCTAAATATACATAGCTATTTCAAGTACTCCTTAAGAAGATTACAGAACATCCTTTATATTGTACTGGTTGCCCTGCTCTGGAAGGGCTCTAGTTTAATGATATGCTTCTGAAACTATAACACCTAGGACTGAAGGTAATACTCAGTGTCATTCTCTAATCTCTCATTGTTTCCAACACTATCTGTCTAGGACAATAGCAGGGTATTTTTTGACAGCCATAACACACCACTGTCTTAGAGATTTCAATCCATGAAAAACCTGCAGCCCCTTTTCTGCTTTGAAAGTTAAGAGCTTTTCTAACATTTTACATTAGTAAAGTTGATTTTTTGGACCCAAGTATATAAATTAAAATTCATTAATCTTTAATTTCATCTTCTTAATTGCATTTCATTATTCTTTTAAGTTGAGATCCATTCAGATCCTGATTCTATCAGATAACCTATTAGCTATCCCTCCAAGTTCTGTATCACTTGTAAATGTTTTAAACTTGCAACCAATTCCATCAACCAATTCATTGACAAAAGTGTTAAACACTGTAGGGCTAGCATCTGCATTTTCCCATTTCATAGATGACAGAATTAATTTGAACAAAAGATTTTTAGCCTTTTGAAGAATGTATTTTTTCACAGTCTCCTTTCAGTTTGCTGCTTACAATTTCATAAGCACATTGATGAAATGTCTATTATCACTGTAAGCTACCAAAGTCACTGCTAGGATACTGCTTTTCCTTTACATCAAGAGATTAATTTTTAATGTCTTCTTAACTACTAAATGAAAAAATATATAAAATTCTGTTTGAATTCAACATTTTAATCGTAAAGAAGTTACTACTCAAGAGATAAGATAAAAGAGTGACAGTACTCTTTAATAATATGCACCTGCTGCCAGATATTAGATAAAGTAATTAATATTGCCTTCAAGGTCAAGTACAACAACAGTCATTGGAGAGATAATTAAAAAGTTGATCTTACATTTCCACATTCAAAATAAATATAGCATGCCAAATATAGGACTAAATTATGAAGTAAGAAATAAATATTTTTATCTTAAATAATTGCCTTCAATGCTTTAAAAATTAATTATGGCAATAAACCTCTTCATTTCTTTAGTCCTGAGTTGCACAGTACTGTCAATAGAAGTTAATTTTAAAAAGACTATTTCAGGTTCCTTACCCCTTTAGCGTCAAAGCACTCTATTTTCTATAGTGTCCCTCCTACAGCATCAAAACACCCCACACAATCAGATTATAAGGTTCAGGCAAAATTAAACATGTATGCTTGTAGTCAAACAATTACATAAAAACGAAAACACTGCAAGTCTAATAATTTCACATTTTTTAGCTTCAAGTTTTTTTAATATTAACTAAGCAATTTTTAACGTAAACGGATGTTTGGTCCCATAGGTTTCTTTATTTAATTTTGGCTTCTGAAGATGAACATACTGACTTTTACTAACAACGGGAAGGCTGTAAATATTTTATAAATAAATTAAACTTTAAATTTTTCTCAACTAAAAAGTTTCTTCCTAAAATATAATGCTACTCTTTTAATGCCAATATTCTTGCAGGTTTACTATATCCCATGAATCACAAAATATCATAACCTTAGGGAATCAAAACCACAGATCACTCAAAGGGCAAAGAACAGCCACATGCCAGGTGCACTTAGGTTATAGAATATTACCAGTAATAAATTGTGCACACAAAGCTGTGCTTAAATCCATTAAGCCACCTCCCCTCCACCTCTGTAGGCTACATGTTACAAAATAAAATTATAATAATACTTGAGTCTTAAGTCCTTGGCTCCACATGAGTGAGAGAAATACTAGATTTTTAGTAACTATCAATTCTAAAGCAATATATTTCACTGAGGTCTTTTTAGATCATTCTTATCATGTGACGAACCATTTTAAATGCATCTTCCCCTAGCTTCCCTTCAGACTCTCTCCTAGTCAATCCAGGAAGAATTCCATGAAGTTATTACAGTAATAATTGGTTTGAGAAGGAAGAAGTCTGATTAATTCTAAGAATAAATATATCTCTTGACTTCACCTTTGATTAGATGGAAAGGAGAATCCTTGGAGGGAGCAGGAAAAATGGGATTAATGGTTTTTATGAAAATGATTTTGGGGAGGATACATTGCAATTTGACGTTATTTTTTACCTAGGTGCTTACGTACCCTTTGAATCTCTGCCTGATTTTGATGGTGGAACTTTGTCTTTGTTAAAAATATTTTTCCCTCCCCTATCATGTTCCTTTTTACTTATTATGCAAAGTATTATTACTATTATTATTAATCAAAACACAGATTCTTAGAGTTGGAAAGGAACTTTGATGTCCACCCTTGCTTCTAACTGGAGAAGTAGCTCCTTGAGAGCCGAGGTTAATTATCGATTTGTTTTGTTTGTTTTTTGTTTCTGTTTTGGTACGGTTTTTGCCTTTATTTTTATCCCCAGTTCTTAGCATAAAGCCTGACAAAGTGAACACAATAAAAAAATCGTGTTGGCTAATGTGAGATTCCATTCTTCAAGTTTCCTGAGAAGTACCTAGCCTTTACTCAAATGCTGTTGGAGTGGATAGTCCATCAAAATGAGAGGCAGTTCATTCTATTGTTAGAATTATAAAACACTTTAGATTTTCCTTGCATATACTTGAAATCTCTTACCTATAAAACTTCAACCTCACAATAGTCCTCACATCCCTTTAAATCTTATCTCATTAAATAACTGACTTCCTCCTCTCTTTTGATGGAAAAAGCCTAAGAATAAAATCAAATACTTCTAACTGCATAGGAACCAATTTTACTTTTCTTACGATCTGCAATGTAGAGGATGCTTTTTATCTTTATGGTTGAATGCTTCATGATGCCATTTGGAATTTTCTTGGCAAAGAAAGTGAAGTGCTTGCTTATTTCCTCTTCTTGCTCATTTTGCAGACAAAGAAACTGAGGCAAATAGGATTAAATGATTTGCCTAGTCAAATTTGAACTCAGGAAAATGAGTTTGGTCTAGCACTCTATCCACTTTTTCACCTAGCTGCCATCGTCTCCCATCCTTTGTTTTGTCTTTAATACTTCTACAATCCAATATTTCCCATTAAGTGGGAACTCTAACAGTACAGAGTTCAACTCAGTCCTATCTTTTCTTCCTGTCTGCTGTCTTTCATGTCTTCCTATAAATCCTAAAATGTTTCCTCTCTTAAATGTGTGTGTTATCATTGTAGCACATAGGCTGTCCACAGGTTATTCCCATGGTTTGGCTATATGGCTGATGAACTATTATACGTCATTTTGATTTACTCTTGTAAGGAAAAAAAGTCACTCTCTTTTTGGGGAGAGGGAGACAGGGGTTGAGATTCAAAGATAAGCAGAGTTTCTCCATGCTTTAAAAAATCTAATGTAAGTCAGTTTGGTGTTACAATGAACATATTCATCAAAAAGGTATAATACAATAATATAATATAATATAATATAATACAATAAATACAATTATGGAGCTAATTGATACTTTATTTACCTATAGTCAGTTATGAGTTATATAACGTATTCAGGCCCAAGAGTGGTAGGATCATTAAATCTAATACTGACTTTTCATCTAAATCTTAGTCTGGATCAGTCTGTTTCCTTAATTCCTTCTTAATTCTACACTGTATCATGTTTATTTGTCCAATTGTCTTACAATATTTGTAAAGCACTTAACATAGTACCTAGCACAAAATAGACATGTAATAAGTGCTTATTACCTTCCTATTCCATGCATGTCTCCTTCCCCTTCCTATTTGATCAAATAGATGTAAGGAGCTAGATGGTGCAATGGATAGAGTGTTGAACATAGGGTCAGCAAGGGTTTTGTTCAAATTCTCTCTTAGATAATAGTTATGTGACTCTCATCAAGTCATTTAACCACTATGGACCTCAGTTTCTTCATCTATAAAAAAGGGATGGAAATATTAATGCCTCTATCCCATGACTGCTGTGAGAATCAAATTAAGTAAAATTTATAAAATTCTTTGAAAACTTTAAAGTACTCCATAAAGGCTAGTTATTGTTCTTTTCTTAAAGAATGCTTAGAAGGTGTTTAAGTAAGAGAATTTTGAATTGAATTTATTTAACCCAAGTAAAAGGGTTCATTCACAAAATCATTCCATATTCCTGAATTATATTTTTTTTGGCCAGTGCTACAAATGACCAATGGAAACTTCCGGCAACATCTAAAAAGTTAGTGCTTCATCAAACTCAAAGTGAATATTTCATGTGAACGCTGTACCCACCTCTTTAGGCACAGTTATCCTGACTGTGAACTCAAGTTTGAACTTTTCTGGACATTCACAGAATAATGCCACTCAAAATATGCCTTCTATATTAAATATACTTACTTTCCAAATTTACTGCAGGTTCTAAAACCATCCTTTTCCTTACCTTAGAGGTTATGTACCATAAATTCTAATGAACAAACATTATGATTTGAGGAATTATGAAGTTAAAAGTTCAATGAATACATATACACTCATATGTATCTCTGTGTACATAAATGTGTGTAGATAGATAGATGTTACAAATCTTTTACAATCTTCTTTATGCTGAAGTTGCTTTTGTTACAACCATCTTGTGTTTTAGTATCAAGTATATTTTATCATTCTAATGTATCCTACTAGGTGGTGAATAAATATATCAATTATTGGGTGATTTAAAATTTAAAAAAAACTGCAAAGGAGAGGTTATGTCTGATACCAATTACATTCTACATTTGATCTGTAGAATTTATATATATACACACACATATGCATATATATGTATGTATGCCCACATATACTTGTATATATTCATAAACATATTACATTTGTTAGCAAAAATCTCTTGACACATATTGACAAAAAAAAGGAAAATCTTTACGTCACAAAGATATGGAAATATAAATATATAAAGGGAGAGTCAGTTGATCAGAATAGGCGTTTTCCAAATGTCACCTTCTGAGCCTGTTCAGCCTGAAGAATATAAGCTCTGAGGAACAATGTTTAGTTTTAAAGGCTTAAAGGCTTTGAAGGCTAAAGAGTTAGATTGGAAATGACATTGACAAGTAACACGAACAAAGCTTCTACAAATCACAAACATTGTGATCAAATTGTATGATTAAAAATAATTTAATTTTTCCAACAAACAGTACTTACTGAATACCTCAAGGCGTAGGTTTTTAAATAGTTATCATTTTTTGTTAAATAAATAGCAGATGAGCATTAAAATATTTATTAGTATCATTTCAATTCTCAAAGGACTTAAGATTTCCTAAAATATATATATCTCTCATGTGACTTTGCCTCAACAAGGTAAATTTAAACATGAATCATAAAAATATCTCCCAGGAAATTAAATAAAATTTGTCTATAATAAAGTAGGATTAATTTAAAGAATCATCTGACTATAGGTAATGGTCTTTCCTATTCAGGTTCTTTAAGCAGAAAAATTTAGAGCTTTAGATTTAAGTTGGAAAGAAAATGAAGGTGTGAATATATCTGGCCTTTTCTTGGCTATTTTTCCTAAAATGGACGATCTAGAAGGTACTAACCAATCACAGGAAGGGGTCAGATAGGCAGGCACAATGATCTCTAAGGGTGAGAAGTGTATTTGCAGAAGGTTACTGGAGCAAAGGCATGGAGTTGGGAGATAGACCATCTATTATGTGTGAGGAATAGAAAGAAAGCCACCATAGCTGGATTATAAGATATATAGAAGGGAAGAAAATGTAAAGAAAACTATAAGATAGCAAAGACCTGATTGAAAAGACCTTTAAAGACCAGAGGATTTTATCTTTGAACCTATTGGGAATAAGAAGCTAATGGAGGGGCTTTTTGGGGGGATGACGTAGCCATATTTGTGTTTAACAAACATCACTTTGGTGAGTGCAAGATGGATTGGAGAGAGGAAAAACTTTAAGCAGGGAGACCAATTAAGAAGTTATAGTAATAGTGCAAGCAAGTGATGATGAGGGCCTGTCCAAGAGTAGAGAGAAGGGGACACATACAAGAGATATTGTGAAGGTACAAAAGATAAGTTTTGACAATGGCCTGGAAACATGAACTGAGTATGAGAGAGGAGTCAAGGATGACAGAGAATGCAGACATGGGTGACTGGCAGGATAGTGATGGCTTCCAGAGAAATAGAAACATCAGAAAGAGGGGAAGATTTGTGGGAAATATAATGACTTGTGTTTTGCACATGTTGGGTTTTATATGTCTAATCCAATTTGAAATGTGAAAAAATAGTTGTTGATACAGGACTGAAGCTTTTACAATGTGTTAGCAATCATGTTAAATGTTGAGGACATAAAGAAAAAAACATCCCTGCCCAAAAGGAGCTTATATTCTAATAGGGGAGAAAATGTGTAGACAGCCTTTAATGTTCTTGTCAACTTGAACATTCTAGAATTCTAACGAGAGAAATTGTCTGAGAAAAGTCATACCCAATGATTACATATGCCCTATGAACTGAAAAGATATTTCAGAAGCCCTCCCCATTACTGGGCATAAAAAATAGAGATTCATGTTAATAGGTAGGGAAGACTTTGAATTTCCTTTCTATATGACTACATTCAGTGGCAGATGATTTGGAAAGGTCATTTGGAGCAATCCGCTGAATCAAAAAGCTCTGACTTAATGAGGTACCTCCTGCACTGTGGCACTTGATTAATATTAAATAATAAGTAATAGTGATAAAAATTTAACATCACAGATAAGTATCTATGATGTTAAATTTTCATTATCATTATTAATAATGCGGCCAATACTAAAGTGGAAGAAGGCAAGTAAAATATGCTCCCTCTTGGACATTAAGTGATGCCTTATTTGCGTTAAATTACCTCCTTCCAGGGAACATACTACATGGTCAATTACATGAGTCACATATTATGGGTTTAAGTTATTTTTAACACGAAGATGCTGTAATCGACTGACATGAAGAGCTCTTTCACCCCCCACCCTCCCCAGTAGATAGCTGCTCTCATTCATATTCAAAGACAAATTTCATGTTTTCATCCAAACAAAACCAAATGATAATTCTAAAGGCAAATGTAGAAAACAATGACAGGAAGCAACCGGAGTCTACTGCCAATGTCATCCTATTTGGTCCCCAATGGCGAGGTATGTTTACTTGCTGGGTCTAATAGAATCACTAACTATTCTCACATGCACAAACTGAGAAGAAAAATCAGTCACACAGAACATCATGGTCTACTGGGATCATGGGTCAGGTCTAACAGTGACAACCAAAAAAAAAATTATCATACTAATCAGGTTGCTATAAAATAAAATAGTTTATTTCCTTTTGGAAATAATGTGTCTACTCCATATGACAGAAGCCAGACAACTAGGAATGCATCTAAAGGATTACAAACATCTCATCACTATTAATTTTTCCATGAATAAGCATGACCAGATATAAGCAGTGTTTCTCTTTGTCTTTTATGGAAAGGCTTAGCCTTTTGCAAAATTGTGAAATCAAGGGGATTTGCCTTTGGCAGCATCCCCTACCTATTTCTGACATTCTTCTCACATCTCTTTGTCAAATCCCACCATTTGGGATTCAAATTTTAGCAATAGCACCAAAGATCAAACCTGAGGATTATGATAAGGTGGGACTCGAGGAAGCACTAATGCCAAAAGGGAAGTGCACTAGGTCCAAGCAAAATTTATAATGGTCACTCTGGGTTCTTAAAAAAAACTAGCTTCCTAGAAAGAAGAAATGAACATCCTTTCCCTTTATCCCCCAGGCACATGTATCCTCTCTCATACTACTATCTGACTTTACAAAGATGCCACTATGGTGCTTCACCTAGATCTGCCTCTACTCCCCTCTTTACCCTTAATAAAATTATTCCTGTGGTTTCAATGCAATGCAAACTCAACTTGAGTAAAAGAGTCATGTCAGTCAAAAACAGCCACTAATTTCAGGCTACATTAAGAAATGCATAGTGTCTGGAATAAAAGAAGCTATAGGCCTGGGATTCTCTGGTGTGGTCAATCTACACCAGGAATACTGTCTTGAGTTCTGGATGGCAAATTTTGAGAAAGATGTTGACAAGTTAGAATGCTTCTAGAGAAAGTTAATTGGGATTGGTGCTGTCAGAAAAGTCCTGAATGTGGAGTCAGATGAGCTAAGTGTTTAAATCCAACATCTGTCATTTAGCCTCACAAGTAACTTGAGAAAAAGCAACTTGTTAAGACTTCTAAGTGTTGGATTCATTGTTGATCTGCATTGGTACAAGGAGATTACATATTGGGAGTTCTTTATGCCAATGATATTCTCAAAAAGAAAAATACAGCTGTGATTTTATAAAAGATAATATGTGAATAGACACAAAATGAGATGTTATAAAATATATTAATAGGAACATTTATATAGTACTCTGAAGTTTGCAATGAGGCAACAGTAGACAGTAGAATTCAATACAGTAGACACAATACAGTTGACAGTGAGAATTTACTCAATGTCAGGAAGACCTAGATTCAATCTCTTCCTGATTCCTACAACTGCCTATGTGACCCTGGACGAATCCTTTAACTTCTTTTTGTTCTAGGTACTTCTAAGAATAAAGTTTCAGAGAAGGGGCTGATCTACAATGGTAGAGGGAATTTGCTCACAAAGAACTTCCCTGTATCAAAGAAGCCACAAGCTCAGACTACTGTCTGTATTCCTACCCCCTTTATTTTAGCACTTGGCAAGCATCTTCTGATCTGAGTTATAATCATGCCTCATGCTCTTCTTTCTCTGTGACTTTACTAAACAGTTTTGTGAGGGAGGATTAATATCCCTATTTTACTGAAAAAGTTGAGAGCTGTTAAGGAATTTGCCAAGGATCACATAGCTATTAAGGGTCTGAGAAAGAATCTGAATTCTGTATTGCTAACTCGGAGCCTAACACTCTAAACACTATACCACAGAGTTACCCATTTCTCAAATAATTCCAAATTCTAAATGTTAATAGAGGCATGATAATTTTCTACTCACATCTCCCTCTAAGTGAAGATAAGACAATGGGATATAGAGGAAAGACTCTTGGAATGGTAGTTAGGAAAGGCAGGTTCCAGTTACATATTATTGGTAATTATTTCTGTTGATAGAATCCTAATAAAACTATACCCCCCGCCTCCGCTCTGATAGTCTAACTTCCTTATAGGCCCCATTGAACAGCAGGCCCACTGCCCCCACCTAGTCACCCATCCCCTCCCCTCACACATACACACACACACACTCAACATTCTAACTTCTTCATATATGCCTCACTGCTCACAAAAACAACAGGTGTGTCCATGAACTCATATTTCTCACAGAAACAGCAGGCATGGTAACCCAGCTACTGACTCTAGCTAGCCACTGCCCCCAGACCTGTTCCTCATATTTTCTACAGAAGCATCAGGTGTGTCCATGCACTCAACCACAACCCCATCCATCCAGTCTCATACAGGACCACAATAGCCAGCCAATCAGAAAGCACCATCAGGATGCCCAAGTAGGTTATAGACCCCAAAACAATGGAAGGGACTTCCCCTAAGTAGGCACCTGCACAGTAATAGTAAAGAACTGACCTAGAGTGAACTTAGGACATAGAGAGGCTTGTTATAATATCATTGTTATGTGTACATGCCACCCCATAAACCCCCTGCCCCCCATGGGTTTTTCTATGCATTGTGGGTAACTACTGCACAGTTTATCAAGGGATTAGGTAATAGGGGAGGGTGGCTAGGACCCAAAACCCTCCTGCCTTTTTAATATTCATAATTTCTGCTATGTAATTGCATCTTTACCTTCTAAAAATCCTTCTTGCTTTCTCTGAAGTTGCTGGTTTCTCTTGGAACTTAGCTTACTTTTGCGAAGGGTCAATCTCAATAAATGCCTACACTTGGATTAGAGGTGGTCTGACTGAATTCTTGGAGATGGTTCCACCATGGAACCGCAACAGTTTTGGTATCACTGGGTGGGCAGAGTCTAAATCTCAACACTGCGTCAAGTAATTTTGGCTTTGTAAGCCTCAGGTTTTTTTCATCTGTAACATTAGGGGGGCAATATATCTGAAATTATATTAGCAATATATGATGAATACTTTTTTTTTACATCAAGTGATTGTGGCTGGACACAAGTATATTTGGGGATCTCAAGTCATTGTCAGATATGTCAGATACAAAGCAATCATTCCATTATTGTTTCTCCATCCTATGAAGCCTGATTTCTAAAGGCCAACTGCTGTGCCTTCACAGACATCACAACTACACCCATAACAAATTCTGGTATCACAACATAGTGGCTGAGATGAAAATTAAAGCAGAATGGCCAAGCTCCAAGGAAATTCCAATAAACATCTCCCAAGGATTGCCACACACTTTGGATATCACACATGTTGTTTTGTCTTTCATTTTTGAAGAGACCCAATGACATCAGGGGGTAATGTCTTGACTTGTGAGTGAATTGGATTTAAGTGAGGCAGAGTTGCACAAAGTCATAAGCCTCACTCTCTCTTCCAGAGTCATCAGTTTGGTAATGGTCTGGGATACAGTGGAGGACCTTGGTGTCTTCAATGGTGCACCAAGTTCCACAGTGCCTGCTTCAGCTGTCCTCATGGTTGTTGAAAAAAAAAAAGATTTTCATTTGCCCATTCCAGCAGAGGACATCTTTTCATGTTTGGAGTAGACAACCTCAAACTCCCTGACTATGCTTGAGGCCCATCAGTTACCCTTATCCTGATTTAGGCTGTCTGCCAAGGCGTCTTAACAGGATGTGGCTGCTCTGTTTGCTATAACTGAAGCATCTCACACGTAATAATAAATGGGAAGGTGAGGAAAAGGGGGGGAAAAGCGCACATTCCTGTAACTGGAGTCACCTAGGACAGATTATATACACTGGTTAAACATGACAGGATGAATTTTGGAGGCACTTGTGGTTACTATATTGCTTAATTGTTTCTCTGCTGTCCTGAGTGTCGCAAAATAAAGAATAAGCTAGGTCAAAATAGGACTTTATTGCCTCTCACCTGTTTCTGTTTCACAAGCAAGAAAAACCAGAGATAAAACCAATGTTCCAGAATCATCATCAATTCCCCTCTCATATATTACTTGAAAAATTATGGCAAGCTTGAAGAATATGTCATAGTCCTTAAACTAACTGCCTATATATTTTTATCTGTAAGATCTGAAAGGGTTACTTGCCAATTCCTTAATATTAAGTAATATTTACATGTCTCAGGGCCAGAAAAAGGCAGCCTGCCATCTTTTTTAGTAATATAATCTTTGTGACATGGTGCCCTCTAGCAAACAAAGAACAGGTACAATTTTAGTTGCTTAAAAAAGACAAGACTAAATCAGAATTCAAATGTGCCTCAGCATGCCATAAGATCAGGGGGCACATTGCTTTGAAACTGTTACAGAAAAATATGGTGATGGAAACAAATGACTGATTACATTTGCTAAATGTTCAAAGGGCTTTAGTAAGCCTTTTAATTATACGTCTTCTGGAGACAGCCTAGTAGCACTTTTCAAGCTTTATTATATCACAAATAAAAATCAGAGATTGTGATTATAAGGGAGAGTTAATAGAATCTAAAAGACTGAGCATGAGCATTTCACACATGTGCAAAGAGGTTGATCATTTTTACTTAGGTAAGCAGGCTCCAACGTTGAAGAGTTGCTAATTAGCATGTTTGCAAAACCGTGACCCTTCCAAGCTTTTGGAATTATAAGGCAATTATGAGCATGTGGATAGAAAACATAACCAAAGAGAGGCATCCAGCAGTCAGCATGTTTCAGCGAGGGGAGATCTGTGTCCACAGAGAGTTGTTTGTCTTTAGGCATTTTGCACAGTGCTCTCATAAAGGATCTATGAACTGTGGGATAGACCTTCAAATCATTTCACACTTCTAACACATCTTAATTTGATTAACAGCCTCCCTTTTTTACAGGCATCAAACACACATTCACCTCTTTTTTTTTTCTTTTTTATCCATTAGAAGGAAAGAGTGCCACGTAGCCTATTAATTTCTTATGGTTTGAGGAAAATGAGAGTGATAACTAAAAGACCTGGATGAGATCATAGATCTACCCCTGGACCTCAGAGTTCAACTCCATCATTTTTGTAGTTGAGGACGATGGAACCCAGAGACTTTAAGAGACTTTCCCAAGGTCGTATAGGCAGAACATATCAGAGACAGCATCTGGACCCAAGTCCTCTGAGTTTACGGCCCATGTTCAGTAGCATGTCGCCTCATTGCATTCACAAGACCCGCCCAAAATGTTAACACAAAACCTGAGTATAAAGAGTGAACTTAGAGTCAGAAAGATGGGAATTCAAAGTCCAGTTCTACCAGTTACTAGCTATATGATAAAACCATAACTTGTTAAGTCTCAATTCCCTCATCTGTAAAATGGAGACAAACATATTAGCTACCTTATGGAATTATAAAGGATTAATGAAATATTGCATGTGAATTCACACTGTCAGTGGTAAAGTACTATTCAAGTAATAAAAAAAAAAAATAAGAAGGTTGAATTTAGTAATTGACACATGAAAATCAGGTTCATTCTTTCATCATTACATTCTTGGCTCCCAAGCCTACATTTGCTTCTCTGGCTTCTTTCCTCAGCTTCAGGCCAGTCCTTTCAAATGCCCTATAGCCATTTCCACCTCAAGATCCTGATAGCAACTCCTACCTCATTATGCTTAAGATTGAACTTATCAACTTTCCCCTGCAATTTATCCCTCTTACTGACTTCCAAGTCTCTGTCAAAGACAAATCCTATTCCTCTTTCTTTACACACTTGCAACCTCATCTATCTTGAATGCCACTATCACCATGGGCTATAGTATTGACAAAACCAGTGAACTGCTGCAACACCACTTGCATAGTTTTTCTCATCATTTCTATTACATTGTTTCTTCAAAATTCCAGTTGACATGCTCATTATCTCTATCTTGGACTATGATGCCTCCTAAGAGGAACCCAGTCTTTCTCCACTCCAGTATGTCTTATACACTCATACCAAATTAACCTTACTGATAAATAGCTTCATACAATCACTCCACTGTACAGAAACATCCAATGGTCATCAGGTATAGTTCTAAAATTCTTTGGTTTCATTTCTCTATGATCTGACTAAGGATCTAATCTTCTTTTCCACACTTTTCTTTATTTTTTTCATATGTACTATACTCCAGATAAAATAGTTTCCTTTCTATCTTCCATTCCCACCCCAGTCATATCCTATGTTCTCCTTTCTCTACCACCTTGCTCAAGTTATTACCTGAATTGGCATCATCAGACTCCAATCTGTATCACTTCAGACCCTGTTTAAAAGCCATCTCTCCTATGAAACTTGAACTGATTCCTCAAGGTAGATATTGAATCTTTCCTTATCTCAGTGGTTTGCATGTTATACTTTTCTCATGCACTAATGAAAGGATGGTAGATTTAGAGCTGTGAGGAATCATTAAACCCACTCCTTCACTTCTGTCTGGGCTCCATTGCTGTTTCTCTGAACTTTCACCATCTTGCCATGGAAGTCTCATTACCCTGGAAGTTCACTCACTCTTGGCCTTCTCCTACTTGGAGTATATTCTACCACCAATGCTACCCTTCCTCTGCTTGACTGGTTCCTCCAGGAACTTACATTTTAAGACCAGCAAAGTCTTCATTTCTCTCTGGATTCTAACTCCTGCTTCTTAGAATTTTCTCTACCAAACCCTATAACAGGTAGCTTCTCCCAGATCCCAATGTTTTTAAACTTGATTTACCTCACTTATTAAAATATAAGCCCTTTGATGGCAGGGGCTTTTATTTTTTTACTATGTGTAACTATTTTTTCTACTTGTAATTATATCCATAGAGATTAGTGAAGTGCCTAATACACAGGAAGTATATAATATATGCTTGTTGAATGGCTTTTTGTCTTAAGTTCAATTTCCTCATTCTGAATATGAGGGAACTGGGGCCCAGAAAGTTTAAGTGATTTGCTCAGGATTTCTTTTACAACTCTTAATATTGAAACAGGATTTAAACCCCAGACTTCTTGATTCCAAGACCACCTATTTCTTCCTTTCTATTCTTCATATTCTAATTTATATTATGTTTATCTGTAAAATAGATATATTCCTCCTAGACTGAAATCTCCTTGAGGGAAGAGATTTTGTGTTGTTTATAAGAAAGACTATACCATGGCGAAAAGTGCATAATCAAAGCATGCAATTTTATGACTGAAAATCATAAAACCTATATTTTAGACTTATTTCTGTCATTTGCCAACATGGAGACTCAAAAGAAATTGAGGAAATTGAGCCTCAGCTTTATCATCTATAAAAAGGGTAAATTAATGCTTCCATTGTCTATAATTCAGGATTATTCAGATAAAAATACCAACTGCAAAACCACAGATGATGTGATCTGTTTTTGTCAAGTCCTGTCATTTCTACACTGGCAACATCTCTCACAGATAACTCTTTGTCTTCCCTAACGCTTCCACCATCTTGGTGCAGGCCCTAAACACCTCATGCCTATATTATTGCTAGACTGTCTTCCATCCATGTCTCTTCGCACTTCAGTCTGCCTCTACACAGCCATCAAATTGATGTTAAAGCAGAGGTCTGTTCATATCATTCACTATTTAATAAATTCCAATCGTTTATTATTGCCTACAAAATAGAAAAGCTTCTGTTTGGCTTCAAAATCCTTCCTAACTTTCATTTTTTCCTACATTTCTGATTTTCTTCCACTTTGTTCCTCTCCATATACTCTATCTACTATTGAGTGACACTGACTTCCTTGCTGGTTCTCATACTGTTACTACTCCCAAATCCAACCTGTCTCACTGGCTATACCCCACTCCTGGAATACTCTCCCTGATCGTATCTACCTCCTAGGTGTCCTCGCTTCTGTCAAGGCTCAGTTAAAGTCCCTTTCCTAGTTCCAGCTTTCCCAGTCTTCCTTAATCTTTGTGCCTTCCCACTGAGATCATGCCCAACTTCTCATGTGCGTTTCTTTATGTACATACTTGTTTTCACCCTAATTTCTTGAAAGAAGCAGGTGTGTATGTTTTTTTCTATATCTCCAGGGCTTACCATAATGTCTGTAGACTGATGGAAATTGGTCTAAGAAATGATAAGTGACTGATTATCTCCCCTAGCATCTATCATAGCACAATGTTCATAGTAGATATCCATTAAATGAATGATTTAATATAATTGTCTACATATACTCTTTTCTCATGTGGCAATCATACAAATATATAAATACGTAATTTATTATTTAATTTCTTCAAAGAGAATAAAATATACAATGATTCAGATGTCTGGAAGTTTGGTTATAGTCTCAATTCTGAAAGCCATTGGTAATATCCTGCCACATTCACTTAAAATTGGTAGAAGAAAAACAATCATACTTACAGAATATATGGGGAGTGCTTGCATATAGATCTATATTTATTTAAGAAAAGGAGGGGAAGTAAGGGAAGATAATTCTGCCATCTTGTAGCCCTGGGCAGAGTTGCCATGGGGATAGCCTCTATTCATGGCAATGGGCAGAAGGTTTTCCCTGGTTTCATCAGTCTAAGTTAAAAGAAAAGCACTTGCAATATAAGTGCTAGTACTGTCATTAACATGACATGTAAACCCAGATCAAAGGGGAGAAAGTGCTAGGAAAACGTCTATCTTCTTTGCCTAAGGAGGGTACAGCTATCTCCCTTTTATGTACATACACACACACACACACACACACACACAGAAATATGAAAATAGTTAAGAAAAATCTCATGATAATTGTAACAATCATTTGTGTAATTTGGGGGATTGGTATTATTGCTCAAAGAGTTAGAAAAATAAGAGAAATAATTACTGATTTTCAATAACAATAAAATTTCTTAAATATTTCATGACAAAACTGTAGAAGGGGTACACAAAACCAAATAAAACATTCTTCAGTGAAGAATATGGTCTCCTTTTAGGGGTCAGCAAGCTATGGCTCAGGAGCCCATTCTAGCCTGCCACCTATTTTTGTATGGCCTCTGAACTAAAATCATTCTTAGATTGAGGGCCATACAAGAAATAGGCAGTAGGTCATATTTGTCCCACAGGCAATAGCTGGCCAACCTACTCTCCAGAATAAAGTCTAAATAAACTCCTAACCCTGGCATCCATGACTCTTGGTGATCTGGTTTCAATCTACTTCTTTAATCCTATCTCATATTATTTCCCTTTATGCACTCTGGTCCCATCAGATTGGATTCCATTCTGCTGCCTGAACATGCCATGCTCCTTTATTCGTACTCTTTCCTTTACCATCTTTAACCATCTCTGCCTATAGAAATCCTACCCAGACATCTCAATAGTTACATCTTTCAGGAAATCTCTGATCATACCAGCTGCAAGTCATGTGTCTCTCATCCTATTTTCTCTTTTATATCTATTATTATTGTTGTTATATCAATATTATCCTCTTTTATATCTATTAGTATACATCACCATTTAAGTAGTATTATACCAGTGCATCTTATCTCCCCTACTAGACTATTAGCTTCTTGAGTGGGGGAGCCATATAAGTCCATTACATAGCTCATGGTACAATGCCTTTCACATGAACAGTATCTGTTCAATAATATCTATTAAATTAAATGTAATTGATGATAGATGATAGAAAAAAAGAAGAAATTGGAAATATATACTGTAGGCATAAATATCATGCAAAGCATTCATGTTTCTACCCAACAAAATCATTTTCCATAATGGATATTGCTTGATCCAAAAATGAAGATAACTGGTCCTTTGAGTGAGGCATATGACTTATAATCAAAGCTTTAATACTTGCGTATTCCTGAACCACCAGTTCTGGCCTTCCTTTTTCCATCATTTTATCAGAATTATTAAGGTATATATCCAATTGGTAAGAGATTCTCCTAGCGCTATATTCCCTGTTATTTTGCCCTTTTTTTTAATGAAAGGCAATGTAAAGAATATTACCTCACTTAAAATAAATACATAGCTTTAACCAAAATATTCTCATTTCTGAAATACCACCTCACATTTTAAGAGTTTATGGTAAAAAAGGCAAATATAGAAATGAACCAATAATAAGGAATAAACATTTGGGAGAATTATACTCAACTCATTAAGAATTATATTCAAGGGTTTGAGACAATTCTGAAAATTAACTTCAAAGCTGATAGAATCCTGCCCTTTGCACCGAAATGGCCTCTAAGAGAAGGGAGGGAGCAAAACCTTCCATCTTCTTTCTCCTTAATGAATTTCTTTCTCAAACTTGGGGCAGTTTCTCTGACTGCCAGCTGTCAGGAATGCAGATTTTTTTTTTTTTTTGAATGGCACTTGAAAGGTAGTGTATGAAAGATGAACTGGGGAGCCATTGCATGACTGTAGAAATACTAATGGTCCAAGATCCCCAGCCATTTCTGGAATGATTGCCAGATCATGCTTCCTTCTGGGGCCACACAACAGGACAGAGCATGAGTAAAGCCATACTAATGTACAACTGGCTATTCTGCTTATGATTGGGATGAAATGACAATTGATGATTCTCTCCTCCCACTCTGACACATAAGGAAATCTGCCAAGACAGCATGTATTTAAGGGAGTCTGAGCCATCCCACCATAGAGGGTTGGGAGGGGGGAGAACAGGGATCAATATTTGTAAATGAAATAGTGTAACATTCTCAGGGTTTCAGAGTAACAGAATCTTCCCCTTCCGCTCTAGGCATGCAAGTGTGGCTTTTTAAATATCTCTAAACTCTTTACTTGACGTTTGCTAATGTGGGTTCAAATTCTTCAGCATCATCTTTTTTTATATGGATTATATTTCATATCTGGGATCTAAGGAATGGTGCAACATGAGACTTACAGGGGCATGGAAGGTACTTTGCTTTTGTGTATGAAAATAGAGATGTGGCCATTTTGAATTTCTAAAAAGCTTTAAAAATGCATAAACAGGACACAGTGAAGTACACACACACAAAAAAAAGGTAAATTATGTGATGTGAGTTCAAAGGAGTTGTATTCCTGTGGAATGAAGCTCATTTATATGACTCTCATTCTCGGGATTCAGACATTTACAAGTAAACTACTAAATATAAAAATTACAAGTTCGCTGAATCAGAAGAATCCCAGCTCTTGGTATGATTAAGTTTTAATTGTATTTCTCCTTCGGGATCACTAGTAGCTAATAAGCTCGTGAAAATAGGTCTTTAAATAGCAGGAGTAGTAAAAGTCTCTCCATGCACTATATTTTGATATGCTTGATTGCCTGAGGCATTCTGCTGCCTGCAGTTTCAAGTACTCAGTTTTCATCAATGAAATATCTAAATAATACTCAAAAAAAATTCCTATTTTTGAAATGATATTATCCTGGACAGATTCTTGGCAGAATCTCAACTGTTCTTTTAAGTATCTTTATTAAAACTCAGGAACAGTGCTAAGTCTTTCTTAACACTGCTAAAACTTATTTTTGAGAAATGCCTATTTACTAGATATCCATCCTAGGGCGTTTTTTCTTTTTCCTTTAAGGAAAAGTATCTGAGTCATAAGATTATATCTTTCCCTTTGATTCTGCTATAGTACAAGACATAGTCATATAGGCTACATTTTTTATTGATAATCCTAAATCTCCGTAGTTATTCACTCCCTTGTAATAAATTAGGTATTTAGGAGAGTTCATTAACTCTGTCAAGACTCAAGAATACTGTGTGGTGCAATATACATTTCTATTTTCTTAATAAAAAATAAATACAATTTCGACATTACAAGGGCTTTTGAATTCTGACAGTAATGTCCTCAACTATTCATAACCACAAAATAAGCACAATTATCAGGGGAAAGAACATCATTATCATTTCAGGTTTACAATAAGGACAACATAGAACAGTTCTAAAAACTATCTCTTTTGTACTAAAAAGGTTAGGAAAGAAATAGCCCTTTAATACGGAAACTGTATATTCACATTGGCAACAGACATACTAAAATACAGCTAGGTCCTGATTTGTGTGAATAATGAACCCCAGAAATGGTCTTGGGTATTTAAATTTGTCCTTTTCAATGTTATTATTATGTGAAATATGGTAATTGTTTAATTGGTTCCAACTCACTAGAAATACTAAGCACAAATTCAAATAATGTGACCAGTTCAAAGTCCTTTTGCACTAATTAGGGCTTCATTGTGATGTGTAACAAGTGAACAACCATTCTGCAAATTTGTATTCCAAAGATATAAGGAGGGCATTTAGGGTGACTGGCACATTCTGAGGGAAGGGTGAGCTGTCTCCCATGGTGGTCATCCACTGTCTGTACTCTTGGATTTCTTCATCCAATTCTATGGCTACCATTACTGACTCGACTCAAATTGTTCTTGGATCCAGAATTCTTAGTAACAGATTTCCCAACCCCAAATGTCCTATAGGATGACGGCACTGAATAGATTGACTAAACAATGTGATTTATAATGGTTATTTATGTTGCTCTGTTAACTTATAGGTAATCCCAAACTGGGCTGACTTCCCTATGGCATTTGAGAATGATGTATACATAAAATAGGGCAACTAAGTGACTCAGTGGATAGAGTGCTAAGCCTAGAGTCAGAAAGACCTGATCTTGTTTGTTCAGAGTCATTTTCACAGGTTTTTTGAGGAGCTTGAGGGGAGAGCTGTAGCAGATTTCTGCTTCTACTCTGCCATCTTGGCTCTGTCCCCCTCCCAAGACCTGATTTTAAACCCAGCCTCAGACACTTGCTAGCTACGTGACCCTGGGAAAGTCATTTAACCTTGTTTGCCTCAGTTTTCTCATCTTAAAAATGAGTTGCAGAAGGAAATGGCAATCCACTCCAGTATGTTTGCCTAGAAGACCCCATATGCGGTCATGAAGAGTTGACATGACTAAAATGACTGAACAACATCGAAATTGGAGGCAGTGTGTTGTCAGAGCTGAATATAAAGTTAACAATTAAAAAAACTGAGATTCAGAATGTATGATTGACACTAACTAGCTATGTCATTGGGCAAGTCTCTATGCCTCAGAAAGCTGCCTAGGACTTATCCATCAGGCTGCAGCTAGATTGTAATCTGCTTGGGTTCCAAGGAATCTTCAGGTAAGGAATTATCTTCACAAAATCACAAATCTTTCAATAGTTTGCATATGCCCATGTAAGAATGATGACATGTGCATATGTGTGTGTACATATATATGTGTGTACATATCTTGCATTGTGTATATATGTGTGTATAGATATAAACACACGTGTGTGTGTATGTATGTGTGTGTATACCCAGAGCATGCATATCTATACTCAAGTAAGACACATAACAGGTGTGATTAAATGCTATAAATTACTGGGTTCATAAGTTAAAAAAAATGAATTTCTAATAGCCAAATTCATCACAAATAAACAAAATGGCAACTGGTCCTCTGCACAAATTCGAATCTTAACAAAACAGATTGATTTCTCAAGTTTGAGCAGACTTAATATCCCTTTCTTCTGCTCTCTGCTGAATAAGACTTGGCTATTTTTATTTTCATGCCTGGGCACTTTAAAAGGTTAGAGCCCTGCAGCTAAAATCTTGAGAAAAAAAGGCTCTTACAGAATTTCTGACCTGACAAGAAGCATGTATCACCAAAGATGTCACAAAGAGTCAGTTCTCCCAGGATTGCCTCCCAATTTTGAAAAGGCAGGAGGTCTAGATAAGTATCTCAAAGCTGAGCTTTTGAGGTTAGTTCATCATTACTAAAGTTCCTGTCCTAATCATTTTTAGGCTAGAACTGTCACCTCATTGATCAAGTCCCCCTTTCCCTTAAAATCAATAGTGCAGGGTATCAGGAGAAAACACTTGTTCGAGAAAGAAAAGACAAAAGGTCCTGACAGTAACTCAATTAAAGTACATCAAGGCATACGGAATATGGCAGGAATCCTCTGATTCTCTTGGTTAATCGGGATAATTTAAAGGAGCGAGATGACCCAGGAGTGATATAATCTGGAGTTTTATGGATTTACCAACTTCTCTTTACTCAGGAACCCTAATTTCCCACTTGCTCACTAGTATCCCTGGTGACTCTCTATGGTTTAATAACAGATGTTGCCTGGAGGGCTATGTAAGCGCAAAGGATGCATCCAATCTGACATTCAATTGTGGGAATTGGAGGAGGGGAACACTTCATTTTACAGTCATGAACAGAATTCCAGCTAAAACTCTGCCACCCTTCCAGAAACAAACTCATTTTAAATCTTCTTCAAGGGTGAATATTTAGCAAATTCTATCTGAAATTACTGAGGGAGGAGGTTTTTTGGGTTTTTTCTTACTTTTAGCAGAAAATAGATACAGTACCTCTTTCACCCAATTTCTTGTTTATTTGCTGACCCCCCTCAAAAAAAACTGCTTTCACAGCTGACAGAATTATCATAAAGGCAAAGAACTGGCTCCAGTCACATGAGATTAGTCACTTGATAAACTCAGAGTAGGAACTTTATAACAAAAACATGGGGTTCTAGTCCTAGGCATGTCTCAATACCCCATTTATATAATCCATTTCAGTCAACTGCAATTTTAAGTTACATGGATATATAATGGAAGAAAAATCAAATGAACTATTAGCTTTGTTTACAATAAATCCTACTAATTTTCTGTCTCTCGTTAAGCTATAAATTTTACTTTCAAACATACAAACTATATCTTTCCTAGATAGGAATCAAGATGATCCTTTAAAAAGATTTTATAGTTTTAGTTTCAAAATAATTGACATCAAAATTGCCAGGGACAAGGAGAGAAAAAAGGATGCTTTAAAAGATGAAGGGAAAAGCTTAATAGATTACAAACAGATACTGGAAAAGGATGCCCTTGGCTACAAACTTTTAGAATGTGCACATTCCCATATGAAGGCAAAAGTGAAGATTCATGGAATTTTTTTCTAACCAGACTCAGCAATTTAGCAAATAAAGCTGTATATACGTAAACAAACAAAAAGTGCTTCGTGCATACATATATGCACCCACATGCAAAACATGCTTAAATTGCAAAGACCAATGCTTGAAATAAATAACAACAAAAATTCACAAATAAACGGAATTAAATCTATAAAATCTAAGACTGATACCCCTCCCTTAAGTTACAGGAGAGAGGTTGGATAGCAGTGATTTCTTTACCTAGTAGCTAAATATGATACCCAAAGCTGTAATGTTCGCTACCCCAGAATGCACTGCATGCGATGCCAGTAATACTTATCTGGGGAGAACACATCTCTCTAACTATGAGAGCCAATTCAGACCTCTTGCTTAGCTCAGATCTGGGTCTCTCCTCAGCAGGGAGTGCCAATTGTGCCAAACCGCGCTGAATTAATTGCGGTTGTTTGACTCCGTCTCTAGTTAGCTACCAAGGTATAAATGAAAGGAACAGGACATCACCTTGAGATTTCTGTTTTCATTTATCTTATACATGTGCCTTATTTTCCTCTTACAGGATTACTAAGCTGACCACTCCTGATATCTGGGGCATTCATAAAACAAGAAAAGAAGAAATTGTATTTGTTCTGAGTATTTACCGGTTGACCCCTAAAGCATCACTTTGGGATACAATACCATTAGGATGGTCCATTCAGTATCATTTCAGTAACAAGAAAATATTCATGTAACAAGTCATAACAGTAACTTCCGGAGCTCATCAGATTCAACCAGATAACGATGTCTCTGTCTATTTAGGGGGTTAAATTGATAAGCTCAAAACAAATCCTTATTTTTAAAAGACATAATAAACTAAAAATGTCTAGGCCTCCAAAATAGTCTTGGACAGTGTCTGTGCGTAGGATGGAATGGGCTGGGGAAAGAGAAGGTGGTGAGGGAGATAGGGAATGTTTAAATACTAGTTCAAGGTATCTACTTTGGAAAATTGTAAGATATAGAGTTAGAAGAGTCTTAATATTATAGATGAGAAAGCCAAGGTCCAGGGAAGTTATGTGATTTACAAAAGGTTACAAAGTTACTGAGAGGCAGAGCCAAGATTTGAACCCATGTTCTCTGAGTCAAAAATATGTCCTTCAGTATCACACTGCTTTACCTCTTACTCGTCCAATGGTGGTGGGACAATGGTCTGGAACATTAATGTCCATTTCCTAGTTTTAGGTATTAATTTATCTATTATGTTGGCTTTACTTTTTTTCAAACATAATGATCTCCTTTTAAACTTTGTACTATAGCTTTTCTTACATAGAATTTACTTTTATGTAACCAAATCCATGTGCCCAATAATTTCTTCTTTTTGCAATAGTTGAGAATTTCATGTTTCCAAAATTGAAACAAACATAACTTCCTTTTTCAAACAACTTTTTAGTCTACTTTCTTATGTACAACTTTTTTTTTTTTTTTTTTTAGCCCATGTTGTTAAATGGACTCCTTGGTCTCTAGTTACCTTCTTTCTTCCTCAGAACCATCTGTGACTATTTCATCAAGACTCACTCTTGTAAGCTGTCCACTAAACTTGGTTTGATCTTTTCACATAAACTCATAGGGAATGGGATCATATCCTTTCTCTGAATTCTCAAATTCATTCTTCCATAGCTTAGGGCATAGGCAATATTACTGAAGGTTTTCCCTCTTCTTCTATCATGAAATCTAAGAAGGCATGATCTCTTTCTTGAGAGGTTCATGCCATTACTATTTTGTCTATGAGTTCCTTATGGTTAGAATGAGGTCCAGAATAAATAAACAACTGTTTCCCTCCTCAGTTCCCCTACCTTCTAAAAGATCAAATACTCAGCAGCTCATGTCAAGAATTTTCTAGGTGTTCATACTTTTAGGAAAGAGAGAGAGAGGAACAGTCAGAGAGAGAGAGAGAAAAATACACACACAAACACACACAGATCAAGATCCAATAGTTATATTTTGAGCTCCATTGAGGCCAGCTTTTTAGGCTACATCAATTAATTCAATTCAACAAACATTTTTAAAGCACCTATGTTATGTGAATCTGTAAGGTAAATGATAGAGATACGCAATTAAAATAGTCTATTTTCTTAGCAAGTTGACAACCTACTAAGAGATGCTTCATCTATACTTGCATAAGTTGACAAAGAAAGTCACTTAATTTCTCAGTCTTTTGTTTTTAATGAGTTAAGGAGGATATTTTCAATAAGAACTCACAGGATTGGTGTGAAGAAATCATTTTTAAAATCTTACACACTGTACAAATGCAAACTGTTTTGCTGATCCTTATAATGACATAATCATAAGCATGTCTCCTCACCATCTTGCTTGCCTTCCTCCGGTTGTGCATCATTTCATTAATTCCCTTCTATTAACGTCATGACCAGAAAGAATGCTATACTTCACATGGGATCTAAACAGGGCCAAGGTGAGTAGGCCAATTATCTCCCTTTCCAAGTGTAATGGTAATTTAAATGGGAAGATCTTTCCCATTCACTAATAGACCCATGTGACCTGCTTAAATCACACGGAAGCCTAACTCGCGTGTGGTAGGAGGAGCTTGTTGAATGGGTGGAACGGGAAGGAAGAAGCAGAGCTGGAGCAGAGCTGAAAGGAAGTTGATCAGCCTAGTCAGAGCTGGGAAGGATATAAGCAAGCTGTTTGTGGGAAGCCCTGATAATATGTATAGACTTCTTGGTTACTAAGGTGGCTTTCTTTTAACTATGATGGATTTGGCTTTCTGGTGTTGGGATTCAACTTTCTGGTATCTGAATAAATGTTTTTCTTCTGCCTTCTATAGAGAGAGTCAGTTATACTTTGTGTTTCAGAACTACATCCACATATTCACAGTCACTCTTGGTGCTGTGAATATTGCCTTGGTGATAGTCTTGGCTATATACTTCAGGATCTGAAGCCTTCCTTCTGAAGGATGAAGTTATCACCAGGTAAAAGGAGTTGAGAATATAGACTGTAGTTGTAATTTCATTGGTATGAGAATCTCCCAAGTAAGGAAATTTCCTCTACCAAAGTGGGTCAACACTTTTAGTACAATTTGTAATCTTAGAGAGTTGCCTAAAGCAACATTTTTCAAACTTTTTGGCCTTAGGATCCTTTTACACTCTTAAAAACTGCTGAAGACCCCAAAGAGTTTTGGTAATGTGGGTCATATCTAGTGATATTTTACCATATTAGATCTTAATGTTATTATAAAAATAGTTTTGTCATCACACACCCCTTGAAAAGATCCTGGGGAATCTCAAGGGTTCCTGGACCACACTTAAAGAATTGTTGGTGTAGATCACTGAGCAGTTAAATTGACCTGTATAGAATCACACAGTCAGTACATGTCAGAGGCAAGCCTTGAAACTGGGTTTCCCTGGCTTCAAGGATGGCTCTCTATCTGCTATACCAAACTGTTTCTCATGAGTAATGCAAATCTTTAATTTCTCAGCTGCATTTATTAAAGCAACAGGCATTTATTAAATGATTACTATGTGCCAAGCATGAGGCTAAGCTTTGTATCTTAAGCATTAGTCCAGAAATCCAAATCACATTTTCACCATATTCTTAACTGATAGTTCACTTCCCTCCTTTCTCTTTTGAAGTCCTTTCCTTCAAATTTTGAAAGATTGCCCTCATTGAAAAAAAGGATTATTTCCATTTTTGGAAAAAAAATATCTTTAAATAAGGCTTCCAGACAATTTTCGAGAATTGCTAAGTCTGTGGAAATTCTATTTCCTCTGCAACATCTGTCTCACAAACATTTATCATTGCCACCTACTCAGAAGTCAGCCCTACAAATAGTCTGCTGACTTTTCGTTATGATTCTAGGGGACTTGCAAAGCCCCAACTGCTACCAAATATGTCAAACGCTGCTTTTACATTATCTGCTACTTGGCCTTTATTAGCTATATTTCTCTCTCTAAAGACTATTGATAATGAAGAGATAAAAGAGTAGCCTTTTTGTCTAGTCCCTTCCCATTAGCATGGTTTCTCCTCCCCTACCCCCTACCTAATTATCAGCCTTGAAAACTTTGGGAAATACAAGTAAGTTGAGGAATAATATGTGAAATCATGGGAGCAATAATAAGTGCTAGGTGACCAGAATGCAGGAGATCCAAGTATCAAAGATTTAGAGCTGAAATGCATTTTAAAGGTTAATTAATCCATCCCCTTTCTTTTACAGATGACTAAACTGGTGCCAGACACGTGAGACCATACATACAAGATCACATAGACAGTAGGTGGAAAAAACAGAATTTGAACCCAAGGTCTCTGATCTACTGACTCCAGGTCCGGTGCTCCTATTGCACCACAATGAGTTCAATGTGAGTTGAAATTCTGCTTTGTATATTTAGTGATCCTCAGAATATCATTTAACCTTGTCTGTAAAATGGCAATGATAATATCACCTACCTCACAGGATTGTTGTAAGGATCAAATAAGATAATATGTGTAAAGTGTTCTACTCACCTTAAAACATTACATAAATGCTATGATGATGGTATATGTAGGTTGCATGCTTTAGTAATAATTCATTCACAGAAGAATGTCCAAAATGTCACAAAGAATGTCCAAACAAAAAAGATTCCCTTCCCTGGCTATTACTCTCTATTCCTTCAGAAATTTCATTTTAATTCTTTTTCCTTTCTATGTGTAATTCCCACTCAGGTGTCCCCTTCAACTGTGACTTCAAAGACTCCAATTCTATTGCTAAAATAGCGTTCAAATTAGACCTTTTCTTACCTCCTTAAGTTTCTTAAAATCATGGAAAATTGACTCTTCTCCAGGTTACCTTCTCCAATAATGAATGCACCTTCCATTATGCTCCACCACCCTCCTCCCAGCATGTTGGGTCTGTGGGAGGAGTGGCCATGTCACGAGTGCTCTTTGATGTTTCTTTCACACCTTTTCCATATGGCCATTACTTAGAGATCCCTTATCCTTAGAAAGTTCATTCTATCCTAATATGGTGCTCTACCCACATACTGGAGGTTGTTATCTACTAGTTTCCATGAGAGGTCACTGTTATCTTCTTCCTCTAGAAGAGAAGAATCTAGATTATTGTCTTCCTTTCTACCCCAATCCCTAGATTTATACTTGGGATTCTCATCTCAAATACCTTTGTGTCCCAGTTCATCAACATCCTCCTTCCCTCTTCAGTGATGGCACAAAGATGATCACGCCCTAGATCTCAATATGAGCCATGGGGGATCCACCCCCATAATCCATTATTTCACAAATAACACAGGGGAGGCACTGGAGTTTTTGAACTCCTGCCTCTAACAGGTTCACTCTTGATCTGGTCAGACAGGAAAGACAAGAAGGCAGCTCTGGAGGGGTTAATAATATTGGTTTATGTTAGTCTAGTTTTCTCAAAAGGATTGCTGATAAAAGAAGCACTAACTCCTACAGCATTCTCTAATCACCCTTCTCTCAATGACTGGCGTGAGGAGGGGTAACAATCCCTATATCTGGAAGGGGTTAATTGAAACAAGCATAGCTTGTGCACTCCCCTAAATTCCTTTAAACCTCAATGGGTGCTGGTTGGGGCAGGTACAGGCATTCCTCTATGCATTACCCAAATCCCAAATCCCCACTCACTGACTAGTGCCCGCCTGCTTTATAGGGCAACAGACAAAGAAGACATCTTGCCAACATTAAACTCACAGGTGAATTTTAGCAATATTGTCATTCTGCACAAGTGTGGTAAATATCACATTATATCTCCCCTATGTCTCGTGGCATGGTCTCAGTAGGATTATCACTATGATTCTAGGCATTACTATCTAGGATCCTTGGGGCTATTCTGGGAGTTATTATCTAACTCCTGGAAACTAGATATTGCCACGGCCACACATCCTAAGAAACTAAACTCTAAAAAGGATAACAAAATCCTCCTTACTGACATCTATAACTTTGAAATGGGCGTACTTGATCCACATAGAGCTACCCTCTGTATTTTACTCCTCTTAAACCTATTTCCCATATGCAAAACAATATCTATTCACTTCATCTCTTCATGCTTTCCTATGTTATCACTCCTACTTTGGGATCCTTTAATGAACCAGTTCAACTTTACGTCCTCCTCTGACCACACTTGAATCCCTTGTCCTTCTTTGCTATTAGGACTTGTTCTTTTTTAAACCCCAGACCTGGACTCCTCCTACAATCTACCTTCTCTCCTCCTGATCAGAAGCTATAGAATATCATTGTATGCTAACTAGGTCCAAGTCAAATTGATCTTACCTAATCTCAGTTGGACCCTCAATGATGCATGATAATCTTTTGATTTTTTCATGATGAACTCTCTCTCAAAATCAACACAAACCAAGGCAATTTCAAACTAACAGCTCCTCTAACCTTGATACCCTTGGGTTCTGTGACTAGATAATATTACCACAGAGACAAAATTTCTATCTAAGCTGTCACTGGCTAAGAAATGCAAACCAATAGAGATAAGAGCATGTACTTCTGTTGTACTGCATTCTGCTCACTGTGGAAGAGGAAATATACAGCAGCCAGTGATTCATATGTGATTCAAGGAAGAAGAGGTTGCTGACTTTTCTTCCTGGGCTTGTACACATGATCCTATTCCTTTGATATGCTAAATCTTGTCATTCTGGGAAACATTTCCTTTTTTCAAAATGGGGGAGAGTATGACTTCCTTCTTTGGGGAGGAATAGTATATGTGGCAGGTAATTTATGAGTGATTGCAGAGTACCACATGGTAAAATCAGAGTGGTTAATGAATGAACCGAAGACTTTTCCTATAATATGGGGAGGTGAAGGGATGACTATGCCATCTCATCACAAACTCCAAGAATCTTAGAGCATGCAATCAAGTCATTTTTTTTCTTGAAGTCCATTAGTACTGATAAATGTCTTGCTGATGTAACAACTTCCTACCAAAATTATGATGATGTTAATGCACCTTGGAAATGTATACTCAAAATCAGATGATTTTTGAAAAGTAAATCTTTAAAGGAAAGAAAGGGAAAGGATAAGGACTTAACACTTATTTTGTGCTAGGCACTGTGTTAAGCACTTTTTACAAATATAGTCCAATTTCATCCTCACAACAATACTGTGAGGTAGGTGCTATTATTATCCCCATTTTCAAGTTGAGGAAACTGAGGCAAATAGAGGTAAAGTGACTAGCTCAGGGTAACAAAGCTATTAAGTATATTAATCCGACTTGAACTCAGATCTTCCTGACTCAGGTCCAATACTCAATTCACTGAGCCACTAGATTTCTTTAAAATATGCACATGCTCATTTTGTCCTGTTTCCCAATTAGCAGAGCAGTATATTAAATAGAAGGGGAGATGTAAGATCGGGAAGACTTATTCAGATTCTGCTTCTGACACACACTATCTGTTGGTCACAATAATACCAATAGAATGTACAGGAAAGTTTTGTCCTAAAGGTCAAATGAGTTACTTGGCTAATTTTAAAGCACTGAATGCATATCACTTGCTATTATGTTTTTTTAAGAATTTAGTAGAAAAAGTAGGAAATTACAAAGACAGCTTTTGTTCTAACTGTCATTTCAAGAAGTTCACAAAAATCCCCTTTGCTGAGTAACATGTAGCTCTGACCCCAAAGTGTACATGATTCTTTCATATTAGTCCATTAGAAGATACTGTCTCAAGCGATCTCCAAAGGGCATTTGGGTATTTGCCTAGGGTCTAGAGAAATGATTGGCCCTTCTTACTTTGGTTGGGGTACATAGGGGACACTGCTGTCCCTGGAACCTGTCCCCAGTAGACCTGGTTTGGTACCAGTTGTCCAACTCTGAGTCTGTCCTTGACCATCAGATAAAATAAAGCTGCACTGTTGCTTGCTTGCAGTTCTGGACTTTTAAAAGTATATCAGATTTATACTAAAATGAGCAATTATTACTTCAGTAGTGGTGATTGCTTTTGTATCTTCATCCACTCTTTAATATTTTCAATCTGATAGGATCCCTCACTTAATCTATAAAGCTAGCCCCCTGTCTTACTACTATGTTGTTGTTCAGTCATATCTGACTCTTGGCAAAGACACAGGAATGTTTTGCACTTTCCTACCCCAGTGTGTCTACATTTTACAGATGAGGAGCTGAGACAAATAGGAGTAAAATGACTTGCCTAGGGTGGCACAGATAGTAAATGTCTCAGGCAGCATTTGAACCCAGATCTTCCTGATTTCCTGAGCTTGGTGCTCTATCCACTACCCCACTTAGATGCCCTTTTACAATAGCAACCACCTAATTGATTTCCCTGCTTCAAGTATCTACTTCATTTGGTGATTTTTCTAAAGTAAGGTTCCCATATCACCCAATTCCATAAATAGTAATAGTTCCCTAATATCTTCAGGATAAAAATTAAGTCCTATTTAACAGATAATGACATTCACCCCTTGGATCCTTACCACCTTTCTGTTTTTCCTTTCTCTTCATTCCCCTCCACAAAATCTACAGTACAGTCACATTAGCCTCCTTCCTGTTCCTCAAGTAGGACACATCCCTGTCTCAGTTCCTTTGCACAGACTATATCCCGTGCCTGGATTCCCTACCTCACCTTCTGCAAGTGCCTTGCCCTATAACCACCTATCCTTCTATTTTGTCATTTATATCTTCACATCTATTTATATGCTGTTTCCAGCATTACAAAATGAGATCTTTGACGGCAGTACTATATTTGCCTTTAGTTGTCCCGTTAGCACTTAGCAAGGTGCCTAGAACATAATGAGTCCTTAATAAATGGGTGTTGAATGCTGAACTCCTCATTCACCTTTCCCCTCATCAGATGACCTTGCCTCCCACTCCATTGAAGAAAGGGAGCTGCTCAGTGAAAGTTCCCTTTAATCTCCAATTCTGTACTTCATGGATGCTTATCACCATACTCCATTCACTGCTTTGTTCTCATCTTAGAAGATGACTTGGTCCAGGGATGGGGAACCTGTGGCCTCAAGGTTACATGTGGCCCTCTAGGTCCTTAAGTGCATCCCTTTGACTGAATCCAAACTTCACAGAACAAATCCCCTTAATGAAAGGATTTATTCTGGAAAACTTGAACTTAGAACAAATCCCCTTTTAATAAAAGGAGTTGTTCTGTAAAACGTGGACTCAGTCAAAAGGCCAAACCCAAGGACCTAGAAGGCCACATATAGCCTCGAGACTGCAGATTCAAAATTCCTTTTGCCTGGCCAATGCCAACCCCTCGATTTGTGTCCTCCTCTATAAAATGGAGATAACAACAACATCTACTTTCCAGGGTTTTGCAAAGATCAAAGGAGGAAAAAATGAATAAAGGGCTTAGCACAATGCCAGGCGCAGAGTAAGCACTACATGTTAGTATTGTTATTATTATCCTTTCCCATCACCTTTTCAATCCCTAATTTCCTTTTCTTATTCACTGGTTCTTTTCCTGTTGCCTAAAAAATCAACAGATTTCATCCAACTTTAAAAACAAACAAACAAGAAAATCCTTCACTTGTTCCTACCATTCCCTCAAGCTATCTTCCAATATATTACTCCATTTAATAACTCTGGTCCTCGATAAAATGTCTATACACATTGATTACACCTCCTTATCTCCTAATTGCTTTTCAGTTTCTTGAAAACTGACTTCTATCCCCACCTCTGCAGTGGCAATACTCTCTCTTGTAGGTCATGAATGATTTTGGTAATGCTAAATCCAAGGTCTTTTTTCTTGCCATGTATCTTTCTTGACCTCTCAAAAGCATTTGACATTACTGACCAACCTTTCCTTCTGGATGTTTTCTCTTCCTTGGGTTTTCATTGACATTGGCATCTTGGGGTTTTTCTACTACCTGTATCTTCAGTCTTCTTTGCAGCATCATCATCATGCATTCCCCTATCATCCCCATTACATATGAAGATACATCTGGACTCTCTCTTCTCCTTGTTTTACATTCTTTTTTTGTGAGCTCTTCAGCTCCCATAGATATAACTATCATCCCTATGTAATAACTTAAATCTACATATTCTTAAGTTCCAGATTCATATCTCCAATTACCTGATGGAAATTTCTACCTGTTCTATAGACATTTCAAACAGTATGTCTAACCAATCTCATTATTCTCCCTCCTAAATGTACCTGTCCTCCTAACTTTCTCATTTCTCTTAAGGATGCCACAATCTCTCCAGGCACCTAGGTTTATAAACTTGGAATCATCCTTGACTCTATATTTTCTCATTTACACCCAATCAGTTGTTAAACTTTGTCTATTTAACCTCTTCAATGCCTCACATGTATCCCGTTCATCTCATTCTCATGAAAACTATTGTTAATTCCAACTCATATGGATTATTGTCTCAGCCTTCATTCATACTAGTCTTCCCATTGTCTCTCCTGTCTTCAATCTGTCCTCCAAACTAATATGTCAAATATAGTCCAGCCAGATCTAACCCCAATGGGACTCTATTGTCCACAAGATAAAAAACGAAACAAAACAAGACAAAAAACCACTTATATGTTTGGCATTTAAAGTCCTTCACAATATGGCTTCATTTTAAATTTCCATACTGATTACAAATCACTTCTCCTCATGATGTATATATTTCTGCCCAAGTGGCTTACTTACCACTATCCAATCAGCAAAATGAATAAATTTTCATCTCCGGTCTCCATAGATAGAATAGCCCCTAAACTTGGAATGTTATCCCTCATAAACTCTGACTTTCAGATTTCCAGGTTCTTTTCAAGTGTCAGGTCAAATGTCACCTTTTTCAATAGTAGTGGAATAGTAGTATTCCACTACTAGTTAGTATCATCTAAATCAAAATAACATCTCATCTCTTTTGCAAATAACTTGTAATTACTCACATGTTGTATTCCACCAGAAATATACATTTATATTGCGTAGGAACAGTCCATTTTTATATCAGCATCCCTGGAGCAGAATAAACAGGCAATAAAAGTATGCTGATTAATTTCTCCACAAAAACTCTGTGAGTTAGGTAATACAGGTAACAGTTTTCCCATTTCACAGATGAGGGAACTGAGGCTCAGGGTTAAATGACTTGCCCAGGTCACAGTATGAGTGATTCTCCAAGAAAGGAGCTGAGGCCTGGCCCTTTTGATGATTGGACCAGGGCTCTTTATGCCTCACTACTCTGCCACTGAAGATAAAAGCCATCTACCTTTCCATTTTATCTGAAACCAGCCTTCTTCCCTTACTAATTTCAGTGAACCTTTTTTTTTTTTAATCTGTTTCTGATATCACAAGGGTAGGAGTTATTTTGCTTTCCAGACCTCACTAAGGTAAATTGAAATTACAGAAAAAATATGAATTAAAAAAATATACTTCCATGATTTAGTCTCCAAGAATACACCATCCCCGTATGTTGCCTTGTAACATAAATTGCCCAGTAGCAGCCCTTAGGAAATCTATCATAACGAAGAGGGGGAATGATTTACAATGACTTTTCCCATTTCTATATGCAAAAAAGGAATTCTAATTCACTTTTAGCAGGCATCTTATTCCTGTCCTTTATACCCTAAATGTAATCACTAATTTCTCTTAATGATCCAAGAATCAGATTTATACATCACCTCAGAGGCAAGTTCAACTTCCTCATTGTACATATGAGAAAAATGAAACCCTAAGAGTGACTTGTCCAAGGTCACAAAGATAGTAAAGCTACAGAACTGGAATTTAGACCCAATTCCTTTTCCATAATAGTGTGGATTATTAATTCTTTTATTTTCTAATTTGTTTCCTGTCTATCTTTATCTTCCTTCATCACTCCAATACAGGTGCTCATTAATTCATACATGTGCAATACTCAGATCAATGGTCTACAAACATTAATGTGTGTGTGTATCCCCAGCACTAAGAAATATCTTAGCATATGTACCCAACAATCTGTTTATATTTAATTATTTACATATTTTTATTGAAAATAATGTCCTGATCCCTTCCCCAAATTGGATTGGACTGGTTTCTCCTTGAAAAGAGACATAGATATCCCAGGTACTTGATTATCACTGGAGGAAAAGGCTCTTGGCTCAAGGCTGTCCACCTTTCCAATCCATTTTCTACAAATCAAAAAAGTGATTTTCTTAAAGCATATATCTTACCACATTACCCATTATTCAGTTTCCAAGGCAAAGCACTTAGCACAGTGCTTGTCACATGGAAGGCACTTCCCAAATGCCTGTTGGCTTAATGAAGGGTATCCAAGAAGGTTTGAAGCCTTAAAGAAATGTCAGATGTTCCAAGAGTAAGACAGTCATCGTGCCCTGCTCTAATGACCAGATGCATAGAGAGATAGAGAGGTGGTAGGAAGATTATCTACTCAAACTAAGTATTAATGTATCCTGTTTGAATATGCTTTCTGGTCCATGGTTAAGGAACCCTCTTTCTATAACAGAACCTAATCAAACAAGGGACTGAGTCATGCCCACTCCAACAACATCATATCCTCATTCTATTATACTGACAATTATATATATATTATAAAACACAAGAGTAGAAATTTAAGAGAATGAAAAAAAAGATGAAATATTTAATCTAGGAATCAATTGGAAGTTATTGAATGTACTGAATAGGGGAAGGACATAGTCAGATATGTACTTTAAGAAAATCGCTTTAATAGTTGTATCAAGGAAAGGTTGGAGTGTGGGGGAAATGAGGCAGGGAGACCAAGCAGAAGGGTATTTCAACAATCCAGGAGAGTGGTGACATGTGGGAAAGAGCAAACCTGAGTGAATGGAGGGATGGTGGTGATTGTGATGGTTAAATGGGCAATCTGAAGGAGGTGGGTGTAAAGTGAGATGGAGTAAAATAATTGGAAGTGCTTTGCAATGCTGATAACAACTCATTTGTATTGCCATAATTCATATGAGTCACTATCCCTCTCATAATGCCAATAGGGAGAGAGATGTCAGGGGTCTTACTCCCTGGTTACTTCCAAATAGCACAAAACTCATTCACTGAGGCTTACTTCTGTGGAGCCACAAAATGATAAGCACCATTGGATTTAGGTGTGGATTAGGAAGACATCATTCCCACTTGTACAGTTAGGTTAAGAACTGCCTCCAAGGGGCCAAGATCTGACTCAGAAGGGAGAAATTTGGGAGCTTGCAAAGAAGAGGGAATCAGGAAGCCAGGATGTACAGTGGAGAGAGGCCCAGGAGTTCAGAAAAAAGGATAAGCAACAAACAAAAACAAGGAGGGAAGGAGCAGAACAGAGCAGTACTGGGAGAGAAATACAGGTGGAGTTGTGTTGGAGACAAAACCCATGAGCAGTTGTCTGTTGCCAGGATGACACTCATTCTCATTCCCTGTCATAGGTTGATTCCATACTCCCTTAGGATGGGTACCCAAAGTTTCCTGATGAATTAATAAGGACCTTGTGATTCTTTTTCCCCACCTCAACCCCGAAAGCTTCAACACAGCCAAAATTTAAACCAATGACTTAGAAATCATACCAGAAGGCTTCTTATCTTGTCTTATCACTTGAAGAGGGAAGAAAAGTTTACCTAAGACCAAGCTGTCTTGTTTGCCCAACTTCAGTTGGTCAACCAATTTCCTCATTCATTGACTTGAGAGGGCCCTGTTTCTTCCAAAACAGAATTAGACATAAGGAACCCAGAAGCTTCTGCTCATCCATTTTTTTGGTTCTATATACCCTGAACAGTTTTGTTCCTTTGAGGGAAAGATGATCTTCATATTCCTAGAATGAAGGGAACTGTCAGTCACGTGGGAAAGGCTCCTGCTCCCAAGGACAAGGCAAAGAGTATGTAGGAAGACCCTCTGTCCCCAGCATGCTCCTGGCATCCTACTTAGAAGTCAAATTCCTTTTCACATGGAAACTCTATTCCATGAGGAGGTTTCTTTTGATGGTCCCAAATACGGTATAATGTTCTAACGGGTACATTAAGAGAATGCTTGAAGAGCCTGTGATTTCTGCAGCATAAAGGAACTCCTAGTACAAGAACTGACCTCTCCAGTAATCACCAGTTCAGATCTCAAAGCCATATGAGACAAATCCTGGGGAGTTTGCCTGAGGCACTTAGAGCTTAAGTGTTAAGACTTCCCACAGCTCATAAGGATCTACATTTTCACCTAGATTTTCCTGACTCCAAATTCAGCACTCTAGCCATCTTATCACAGAAATCTTTTCAGGGACAGCATGGAATAATCATAACCATAATTATATCTCCTGTCTGCTCCTAGGGTGGTCCCGAAGAGGATTTCATCTAGTAACTTGAAAATGACTAGTGTGACTGTCCTGTTTCTTTTTGTTTTTAATGATGTTTTTCATTAAGTAACCGAGGAATTAGGTGGCTCGGTGACTCAGCGGGTAGAAATGCCAGGCCTAGAGTTAGGAAGGCTCATCTTTGTTCAAATTTGGCGGTAGACTCTGACTAGCCTTATGACCCTGAGCAAAGTCACTTAATCCTGTTTGCCCCAGTTTCCTCATCTGTAAAATGAGATGAAGAAGGAAATGGCAAACTACCCCAGTATATTTGCCAAGAAAACGCCAAAATGGGACCACAAAGAGTCAGACAGGACTGAAATGACTCAATAATAACACTGAAAATGAGCTCGTATACCAATGATCTTAACCAATTACAAAAGGCAGTATCTGCTTTAGCTGGACAATTGGGCATAGAATAAACATTAAATGTCAAAGACTGAGTTCTTTGAGAGTAGGAACTGTATTTTGTTTTGGACTTTCTTTGGACCCCCAAACCTTTAGTGTCTGCACATAGCAGAGGCAGCTAGGTGGCAGTCCATAGAGTTCTGGACCACAGGAAGAACTGGGTTTAAATCTCCCATCTCATGGTCTTACCAGCTACATTGACTTGGGCAAGTCAGCTAACTACTTCTGCTTTATCAACTATAAAATGAGAATAATCATAGTACTTATTTGCAAGGGTTTTAAAGTAAAGTACAGTGCCTTGCACATAGCAGGTGCTAAGTAAATACTCGTTACTATTAGTAGCAATAAACAAATGCTTGCTGACTGACCAAATGAATAATCGCAGGACAGTGCCTTGTCCTGGAAGTCTTTCTATCTGAATCCCATCCAAAAAGATGAAAAGAACACAATCACAGTGAGGAAGATATTGCTGCTGCTCCATCATTTCAGTCAGGTCCAACTCTTTGTGATTCCATTTGGGGTTTCTTGGCAGAGATACTGGAGTGATTTTCCATTTCCTTCTCTAGTTCATTTGATAGATGAGGAAACTGAGGCAAAGAGGGTTAAGTGACTTGCTCTAGGAAGTATCTGAGGCTGAATTTGAATTCAGGAAGATGAGGCTTCTGGGAAGCTATTCCATCTAGTTGCCCAGTGATGATTATGACATAAAATTATTAGATCATAAGATAATAATGCTTTACTCTTCATCCTTGTGTTAATGTTAGCTCCCTAGTACAATGCAGATACTTAATTGATTAACTGAAATTAGTAAAATTATTAAAAAATAATAATATCCACCATGCTACAAAATAATATGGACAAGAGATGTCCTCTGAAGGAGGAAGATCTGGGTTCCGATCCTCCCTCAGACAAATACTGGTTGTTTGATCCTGGGCAACTCATTTAAGCTCTCATTCTCTTCAACTCTCTAAATCACAAAACAGATATTAATTTGCATCAGGAGAGAGAATTTCATCACTGGGAATTGCCTATTAAATCACAGTTACTACTCTGGCCTCCACTTGCGCCCCAAAATTGCACCTACTCAGGAGTTTGCCAAGTATAGTACTTTCAATGCATTATCTCATATGACCATCATAACATCCTTGTGAGGTTATCTACAAGCTCTATTATCCCCTCATAGACAATGAGCACCACTGAGCAATCATTCCTTGTATTTCAGAGACGACTGTCCTATGCCTTGGAGGTGCTTTTCCTCTTCTCAAAATGAGGAAACTAAGTTCAGAGAAGTTTAATCCTTTGCCCCAAGGTGTCTAACTAAGGAACCTCTGATTTGGGATTGGCACACAGGCTTTCTTGTCTCCAAGTCTGGTGGACTCTTACCAATTAGTTTGGTCATCTAACTATCAACAATAAAACAGTATCAAAAATATAGTGTCTTCTGGGTTCCACACAGCTCATACAGAAAAATTTTTGCAGGGCAACACCTCAGTAATTTGGGGACTACTTGGATAGGCTTTGCCTAAAACTGAAGGACTATATAAGACTTACTGCAAATCCATCCACCAATTCATGACAGAAGAATTTAGTGGGCTTCTCCTCCAATACAAGAGAGCTGTTCAACAGCACAAAATGAATACCAGAAATATCCATGTATATTGTGATGAGCAGGTAACAGAATATATTGTGCTCAACAGGTAGATTTCTCCTCACTAGTTCAAAATAACTCGGAGAAGGAAAAACAACTTCAAGGAGGTTGTCAGGCTTCTCTGAAACAAATACAACCCCAAGAAGCTCACGCTAGAGTTACTGCTTCCTTTTGAGTGAGGTTCAGAAAGAAACCCAGGCGATATCTGCATAGCTCAACTCAGCTAGGATTGACATCTTTTTATTTGTTGTTGGCTGGTAGCTACATGAGTTTCTGATGAGAAATTCATGAAGTTACCTGGAATGAAATAATGAGGGGCAGGGGGTCCTAGTGGAGAGAGAGCTTACCTCTGAGTTAGGGGCCGGGAGTTCAAGTTTCTGCCTCTAATATAGACTGACTGAGATTCTAGATGAGTTTTTATTTAACCTGTCAATGCCCCAGACATGTCTCTAAGACTCTAGGTTGCAGAGAACGTGCCAGATTTTATTGGCAAAGGGTATTCCTCATCAGGAGCTCCCTGGGTACATCAATGAAATCCCGGGACCAGTTTAAAAAATTAATGATAAGTCAACAAAGCTGAATTAGATGAATTTCTGTGAATCCAATACTTTTATAAGGGAGTCTAAAAAACCTTAGTGAATTTCAAACTAGTCAAGGTCATTATTATATTTCTTAAGCTGTTAAAGTTCAAAATAGCACTAAGGGTTTTGGAACACCGTGTAGTTGGAGGGATTAATTAGCTAAACCTCTCAGTCTCAGTTTCCCCATCTGAAAAACAGAAAGAATAATAGTACCTACATTAAAAGGTGGTTGTGAAGATCAAATGAAAGCTATAAAAATTTAAAATATTAACATAAAGGTACAATGGAAGCTATAATATAGTAGTATATAAGATATAAAAATAAAAAGATATAAAAATCATTTTACAAATTTGAAAACACATTTGTCTATCAGCTATCATTATACTGCTATTATTTTTAGAGTATGTTCATCCTTTGTTGTGGAGAAGACCATGCCATCAGAGAAATCATGACATGACTTACACTGGACTTTGTTTTGAATGAGGGAGGGCTGTGCAGGTCACCAGCCTCACTCTCCTCCAGAGCCATCTGCATCCAGTGACCAGATATTCATCAGGATGACTGGAGATGACCCAGGATGAGGAAAGTGGGGTTAAGTGACTTGCCCAAGGTCATACAGCTAGTGAGTGTCAAGTGTCTGAGGTGAGATTTGAACTCAGGTCCTCCTGACTCCCGCACTGGTGCTCTATCCACTGCACCACCTTGCTGCCCACTGTTATTATTAAAGCTTAAAGGAATGGTAGAAAGCATAATCAGAATAAAAGTAGCTAATTAAATAGGACTAAGGAACACAAAACATTTTTCACATCTTGTCTCATATCTCACTTTTTCCTCACAATAATCCAGTTAGCTGCTATTATCATTACCAATTTGACCTTATCCATAAACCTTTTAACTAAAAATACTTAGAGATTTCACATTTAAGAAAAGAAATCCTGTTGTTCTTTATTTAATAACACAGAAAAAAATTAAAGAAATACAATAAATCAGTCTGTCATATTAATAACCACAGTAATAGCTAGCATTTTTTTCTAGCACTTTATGGTTCATAAAATGCTTTACATGTCATTTCATTTGAGCCTCCCAACAGCTTTGTTGAGGTTGTTTTTGTTAATCATTTTCAGTCACATCCAGCTCTTTGTGTCCCCATTTGGGGTTTTCTTGACAGAGGGACTAGAGCGGTTTGCCATTTCCTTCTCTAGCTCATTTTACATGTGTAGAAACTAAGGCAAACTAGGTTAAGTGATGTGCCTATGATGATATATGTAGTACATGTCTGGGGCTGGATTTGAACTCCAGTTTTCATGACTTCAGGCCCAGTTGGGTAATCTATCCACTGCATCACCCAACTGCCCATGTGAAGTTCCTGCTCTAAGCCAAAAGACAGTCTCTGCTCTCAAGGAATTTATAATCTAATAGGGAAGACACTTTTGGGGGAGACAGGATGGAATGGGATTGGTTGATCAGGTAGAGGGTTTGTTTAGTCCTGGTAAAAAGTTGTTGTTATTGTTCAATCCATACAACCACTTTATAGGGCAGCTAGGTGGTATACTGGATAGAGTGCCAGGCCTGGAGTCAGGAAGACTTATCTTCCTGACTTTGAATCTGACCTCAGATACTTACAAGCTGTGTGACTCTGGACAAGTCATTTCACAGTATTTGCCTCAGTTTCCTCATCTGTAAAATGATCTGGAGAAGGAAATGGCAAACCTCTCTAAGTATCATTGCCAAGGAATCCCCAAATGGGATCACAAAGTGTAGAACAGGAGTGAAACAATTAGCCACTTTACAGTTTGAGATGGGGCAAAGGAGGAGACAGATAGTGGTAGAAGGCACCTGAATGATGGGACAAGAAGGAGAGGAGAGAAGGAAATGATGCCCAAAGGCATGAAGATACATATATGCGTGTGTATGAATGTATATATATATATGCATGTGCATGTATAGGCATATATACACACATATGTATATATGTGAATATACACACATATATTTTATATATACATATATGTAAATACACATGCATATACATATGATGTATACACATATACATATATACATGTATATACATATATATACATATATATATGTATACTTGATAATGCAAAGAGCTGTGCTAGTCAGTGGGGCAGACACAGAATTTGTGGGTCAATCAACAGGGATCATTGTTTGTTGCTTCCTTTCTACTCTCTACATTCCCAACTTCCTACAAATGTACTCATGTCTCCTTCATCCAAAACCAAACCAAAAGCAATGACAACAAAACCTCTCACATGATTATTTTCTTCCTGATTATTTTCTTTCTTCCTACTATGGGCTAGCAGCAGGAACTTACGTCCAGAGGGTTTAAGTGCCTTGCCTTCACCAAGGCCACAAAATCACTTAATGACTGAGTTGTAACTAAACTGCAGGTCACCTGACTTCCAGCCAGGTCATCTTTCCACTGTATCCAGAGACCTGTGGCTATATTTTTTCAAAGTTATGTGTGCATGTGTGTGTGCGTGCATGTGTGTGTGTGTGCACGCGTGCATGTCCACATACGCATGCTGGGGGAGTTCTCTCCAAAATAACTTGTTCCTTCAGTGTAGAGTTCATTTCTTAGTCACCGACACTGAACTACAGCTACTGTACAGTTCAGAATTATATGAATCTCTCTCCTTTTCCATTTTAAAGGACGATGACAAGGTTTCAAGTATGTTCACACTTGGTTTTAAAGTATAAAGGATAATATTACTCTCTCTGTTGGCAAATTACTTTCTGAAAATGTTGACAGTAATAACTTGTTATCCTGTACTCTAGAGTAGTATATGGATCAAAGTATATTATATCTTCAAAATATAGTCTTTAAAAAAGATTTGTAGCTGAAGGGGTGACTTACTGGTCTAAGCATTAGGTTAAAAATACAGAGATTCTTCAGGGCCACAGGCTTGAATCTTGATTGGGTAAATCAGCCCAAACTCACAGGAACAGATAAGCCACGTATTACAATTGGGCTTGCTTCTTTCTGGAGGAGCCTTAAAATATCACATTTGGCAGATGTTTTCCTTATAGAAATGGGACAGGACAGCTAGGAACCTTGTAACTAAAACCTCCAACAGGTCTGAGACTGTACAATACTAGAGGATTTGGGACATTCATGTTGGGGGAAATAATAAGGTATCAAGATCTTTGATATAGTTTAGCCAAAAACCTGGCAAAGAGAAGATGCCCTCATGAATAAAACACCTTATTGGATTAGTTTTTAAGAATGTTAATTGTGTTCAATTCCTGAATTCTTTAACTAAATCTTGAGGTTTCAGAATGAGGGCAGTGCTGTACTACATGAAGTGCGGATCTTGGAGAAAGGCAGGGAGCAAACATTGATTAAGTACCTATCATATGCCAAGTACTGTTCTAAGTACTTTGTAAATATTCTCTTATTTGATCTGTACAATCATCTCAAAGGCAGGGGCTTATTATTGGATTTATTGTTGAGGAACCTGAGGGAGAGGAGGGAGGTTTAGTGACTCGTTCAGGATCACATGAGCACTGTGCTAAACATTTTATCATTATAGTTTTATCAGATCTCATTTGTTCTTCACAACAACCCTGGAAGGTAGGTACTTTTATTATCCCCATTTTACAGATGAGGAAACTGAGGCAAACAGGAGTTAAGTGACTTGCCCAGGGTCACACAACTCGTAAGGTCTGAGACTATATTTGAACTCAGGTATTCCTTATTAGAAGCACTCCGTTCTATATACTGTGTCACCTAGTGAGTGTCTTGAGGTGACATTGGAACTTGGCGCTGTCACCTAGATTCTCAAGATGATCTCTATTTGCATCCTGTATCAGACATTTACTAGCAATGTGATTCTGATCAAGTCACTCCATCACCTTGAGCCTCAGTTTTCTCATATATAAAACTAGTGTTATAATAATAGCACCTACCTCATAGAGTCGAGAAATCAAATGAAATAACATATATAAAAGGATTTGTGGGGCACCTAGGTGGTACAGCAGATAGAGTACCAGGTCTGGAGTCAGGAAGATCTAAGGTCAAATCACACCTCGGACACTTACTAGCTATGTGAGCCTGGGTAAATCACTTAACACCTTATTTGCTTTAGTTCCTCTACTGTAAAATGGAGACACTTTAGAAGGAAATGGCAAACCACTCCAGTATCTTGGCAAGAAAACCCATAGACAAAAGGTCATCAGAGTCACTTAGAGTCAGACATGACTGAACAACAACAAAAAGCACTTTGCAAACCATGAAGTACTTTTAAAAAATGTTTTATTATTATTATTATTATAAATTATATTTATTATATATTTATTATTATTATAAATATTATAAACAATTATTATTGTTTTTATTATTATGACACACTGACAATGTATTTCTTTATTGTTTTCTATGTGTTATTAAATAAAGAACAGGATTTTTAAAAACGTGAATTCTGATAATACTTTTTTGTAGAAGGTTTATGGAGAACGTCAGGTTGACTCCAGCCAAAAATCTTGGTGAAAGAGGAAAGCCACAGGATCTCCGTTCAAGTTTAACCTGTCACTTACAAGTTGGGTGGCCTCTGACCAGTCACAATATCTTCCTTGGCAGCTGATTATCCATAAAAGGAAGACAGGACTAGACTTATGATGTCCCTCTTTGTTCTAAATCTATAATCCCTTGACAGTTATGAAAGTGATGAAGCTTGTCTTCAACACTCCCAGTCTTCTCTCCCAAACTCCTGCCCCAAGATGCCAAGTCTTAGCCATTCTACCTCCACAGCATCTTTCCAACATCCTAGTTCAGACCTTCATCACATTTCAATTAAAGAACCATCATAATCTTCAAACTCATCTTTTTTGCTTCCATTTCCCTTCTCCTCTATAATCCATATTTCAGATAATTGCCAAGATGATATTCCAAAAACACAGGTCTGATCTCTAACTCAAGAACCTCCAGAGGCTCCTTATTGCCTCAAGGATAATATACCAAGTCCTCTGCTTGAGATCTAAAGCCCTTTACAATTCAGAGACATTCTTTCTTCCATACTTAATACCTGTTGCTCATTTTTATTCACTTCATGTTACAACTATACTAACCATCATACTCACACACAACCTTCTATCTCTTGTTTCTCTTGTCATTGTGCAGGTTCTTCCCAATGACTAGAACATTCCTTTGCTTGTGATAACCCCAAGGTACTTTGAAAACTATACCCTTTCCTTATCCCTTCAGTTTCTAGAGAATCTCTCTCTCTCTCTCTCTCTCTCTCTCTCTCTCTCTCTCTCTCTCTCTCTCTCTCTCTCTCTCTCTATATATATATATATATATATATATATATATATATATATATATATATATATGTATGTATACATACACACACATATATATATATACACACCTTAGTGTGATAAATGGTTGTGTGTGTGTCTAATTACATATGCTTATATGTATATATGATACTTGTCCTAAGGAATAAAAACTCCTTGAAGGCAAGGGATGTTTGGTTTATATTTTTATATTTCAACAGCCTTAGTATAATGACTGACATATCGTGGGCTGATAACTTCATAGATTGATTGATGCTACCACTCGTTCAGTTCAAACATTATTCCAGTTGTGTCCAACTCTTCATGGCCCCATTTGGGGTTTGGCATTTCCTTCTCCAACTCATTTTATAGATGAGGAAACTGAGGCAAATAGGGTTAAGAGACTTGTTCAGAGTCACACAGCTAATAAGTATGTGAGGCCAGATTTAAACTCATGAAAATGAGTCTCCCTGATTTTAAACTCGGGATTCCATTCACTGCACTACCTAGTTCTTTGGTCATTTAATGAGAAACATCATTCTTAAAAAAGCAAACAAAAACAAAACAAGACATTGACATGAAGATGTGGGCTCAAATTCCATTATCTAAAAAATAAGTAATTTAGATTAGGTGATCTCACGGATCCCTCCCAGTCTATATCAGAGTGCAGAATAGATAATGTACACCCTTTGTGAATTTTAGAGACCAGCTCACCCACGAGGATTTATAGTTTTTTAAAAGGAAGCTAGAAAGTACAGCAGATAGTAGTATTTTTTGGGCAGAGGAGGGTAGAAGAGTCATTATGGAATTTTTAAAAATTAGAAATGACACAATATTAAAAAAATCTCAAGATTAACTCTGGATGAATAAGAGGAAACATTCCTTACTTAAGGAATTTATCTTCTAATTGACTTTGAAAGCACCTGAGTGAATTTTCCTTCAACATTCAATCAGTGACTTGATTTTCATTTCTTTAGGGAAAAAAACAGTATCAAGTGGTTAAGAACTCCTATGATTATCTGGAAATGAATAGACAATGACATCTTTCCCTGCATTAGTACTTTAATTCCATTATCATCATCAGAAAATATTTTCTTTTCAGTATCTAAGTCAAATTGTGCTGGATTTGGGGATATTAATGTATTCTTTCTTTTCTGTCATCACAACACCCTCATGAAAAAAGAATAATTATAAAATGCAGCAGAAATCCAAAATGAATATTCTACACTCTTTAAATCTATGGGGAGTATCCTTCAAGTATCCTTGGTAGATAAAAAATGTAAGAACTGTTCTCTTGACTTCAGTTTTAGGAAAATGATTTGATTCTCTCCTGTGTATAGGAGAAAATATGCCCCTTGATATAAAATTAGAAAAGTCTCCTTATCCCTGGAATAGAGCCTTTGTAAGCTATGAGTAATCACTTTTTCCCCCCAGAGAACCTTTTAGAGCTGGTCAGGCAAAGGAAAGTTAAGAGGGTAACAGGTAGGAAATACAGATCACAGAAGAGAGCAACTTCAAGGAAATAGGGAGGGAGGGAGAAGGGAAGAAGGAAGGGCTTAGGAGTTTTACAGGCACAAGTTTTGGGGGAAAAGGAGTTCATATTTTTCTTAAGCCAAAGAGTTCAATTTTCTATCACATGTTCACCTCTCTTAACTAAAAAAAGGGAAAACAATATATATGAAATGTTCTGTAATAGCTACTGTTCTGGTAAGAAACACCCCTCAAAATTTGGATATTTTCACTTTTTGGAGGTAGGAGGGGGTCTCACTAGTGATTTCATGGAGATAATAAACTGCTGTTATAAGGAAATTCCTTCCTGCTGATACATATCAACAACTCTCATTCTTGGAGAGGTCCCCAGGCACTCAGAGGTTATGTGATTAACTATGATCACACAGTCAGCAAATACAAGAGACAGGAGTTAAGCTCAGGTCTACCTGCCTCTAAGGTCCATACTCTGCTGCTGTAATGTAGACGTGTCAATATTTCCTTGTATCTTTGCTCTGTATGATGTATTTTATCCATCAGGGCAGATGAACCTTTCTAATTAACTGAGGTCTCAAGTTTTAATTGCCAGTGTGTATGACATTGTCAAATAAATGTGACTACTAAGTGCTAGGCATTGTGCTAAGTGATAGGGATAGAAAGAAAGTGAAACACAGACTTTCCCTTTGCTCTCAGTCTAATTAGTAGATGAAATAACAAGCAAACAACTCTATTTCAGCAAGATACATATAGAAAGATTGGAGATAATCTCAGAGATATTAAAAGAGAAAACTGAAGTATTATTTTATGTTTCAAAATTTTAGGGAATAGGAAATGCCAGTTAGTTAAAAATTTCTATGAAATAATAGTTCTCATATTCCAGGTTCCGTTGCTTGCTAAACCTGAATGAGAGAGCAGAACTAGCAAATCAATGGTGAGCAAACTGAGCAAATCAGGGTTAAATTGATCTGAAGGGGGGGGCAGAGCCAAGATGGAAGAGGAGGACAGACATACTCTAGTTCTGCACCCATAAACCATAAAATACCTGTAAAAATGACTCTAAACAAATGAAAGAGTAGGAGGAGCCACAAAATGACAGAGTGCAACAGATTTCCAGCCCAAGACAGTCTAAGGCCAACAGGAAAGGTATATCACACCGGTCTCAGTCTTGAAGCAGAGTGCAGCCCAGTCTGGGCCACCTTGGAGGAACTGAGAACTTACAGGTCCCTAGAGATATCTCAGAGAACAGCTGTACAAAACCTGTGAAGCCTAGGGTAGCATACACTCCACTTGACAAAGGACTCAAAAGCCAAGTAACTGGCTGGGAAAATGCCCCCAAAAGGGCAAAAAATATGAATGTAAAAGGTTAATTTCTTGGTGAGAAGGTATTTTCTTTCATCCATTCAAATGAGGAAGGACAAAGCATACCATCAGAGGAAAACATCAAAGTCAAGTCTTTTACATACAAAACCTCCAAAAAATACAATGGTCTCAGGCCATGGAAGAGCTCAAAAAGGATTTTGAAAATCAAGTAAGAGAGGTGGAGGAAAAATTGGGAAGAGAAATGAGAGAGATGCAAGAAAATCATGAAAAGCAAATCAACAGCTTGCTAAAGGAGACCCAAAAAAATGCTGAAGAAAATAACACCTTTAAAAATAGACTGAAATGGCAAAAGAGGTCCAAAAAGCCAGTGAGGAGAAGAATGCTTTGAAGAGCAGAATTGGTCAAATGGAAAAAGAGGTTCAAAAGCTCACTGAAGAAAATAGTTCTTTAAAAATTAGAATGGAGCAGATGGAAACTAATGACTTTATGAGAAACTAAGAAATGATAAAACAAAATCAAAAGAATGAAAAAATAGAAGACAATGTGAAATATCTCATTGGAAAAACAACTGACCTGGAAAATAGATCCAGGAGAGATAATTTTAAAATTATTCGTCTACCTGAAAACCATGATCATAAAAAGAGCCTGGACATCACCTTCCAAGAAATTATCAAGGAAAACTGACATGATATTCTAGATCCAGAGGGTAAAATAAAAATGGAAAGAATTAACTGATCACCTCCTGAAAGAGATCAAAAGGAGTACTCCTAGGAATGTTGTATCCAGATTCCAGAATTCCCAGCTCAAGGAGAAAATTTTGCAAGCAACCAGAAAGAAACAATTCAAGTATTGTAGAAATACAATCAGGATAACACAGGATTTAGCAGTTTCTACACTAAGGGATCAAAGGCCTTGGAATATGATATTCCAGAGGTCAAAGGAGATAGGATTAAAACCAAGAATCACCTACCCAGAAAAACTGAGTATAATACTTTAAGGGGAAAAAATGAAATTTCAGTGAAATAGAGGATTTCCAAGAATTCTTTTGTTGAAAAGACCAGAATTTGAATGGAAAATTTGTCTTTCAAATATAAGAATCAAGAGAAACATGGAAAGGTAAACCAGGTAAGAGAAGCCATAAGGAATTCATACCAGTTGAACTGTTTACATTCCTATATGGAAAGATGCTATTTGTAACTCATGAGACCTTTTTCAGTATTAGGGTAGTTAGAGGGAATATATATGTAGGTGTGTGCTGGCATGTATGTATGTGTATATTATATATATGTAGATATATATATGTACATGGGTGTATGTATGTGTGTATATATGTATTCACACACATATATACACACATACATATATAAATATACATTAAATACATATAAATATACATATACAAATATGTACATATATATATACACACACACACATAGAGGGCACTGGGTAAGCTGAATATGAATAAAGAACATCTACAAAATAAAATTTACTAATGAATGGAGTGTACCAGGAGTAAGAGAAAGGGAAGAGTAGAATGTAGCAAATCATCTCACATACAAGAGGGAAGAAAGAGCTTTTATAATGGAGGACAAGAGGGGAGAGATGAAAGGAAATAAGTGAGCCTTACTCTCATGGGATTTGGCTTAAGGAGGGATAATACACACTCAGTTGGATATGGGAATCTATTTTATTCTGCAGGAAGGCAAGGAGGAAGGGAATAGGAGAGAGAAGATGATAGAAGGGATAGCAAATTGGGGAAAGGGATAATCAGAAGTAAACACTATTGTGGGAGGAGAGGTCAAGAGAGAGAATGGAATAAATTGAGGACAGGATAGGACAGAGGGAAATATTGTTAGTCTTTTTCAACATAACTATTATGAAAGTGTTTTGCATTGTTTCACACGTATGACCTATATTGAATTACTTGTTTTCTCAATAAGGGTGAGTAGGGAGGGAGAGAACATGCAACTCAAAAGCTTTAAGAATGAATGTTAAAAATTGTTTTGGCATGCAACTGGAAACTAATATATATAGTCAATGGAGTAGAGAAATGTATTTTGCCCTACAGGAAAATAGAGGGAAAGGGGGATGGAAGAAGGATGGGTAATAGAAGGGAGGACAGACTGGAGGAAGGGGTGGATGGGCATGCTGTCCTGGGGTGGGGGATGGGCAGAGATGGAGAGAAAATTTTGAATTCAAATTCTTGTGGAAGTGAATGTTGATAACTGAAAAATAAATAAATTATTAAAAGAATAAATTGAACTGAATGGATTATTGCTTACCAAAGTCTTGCACATCCATCTCAGGTCAATGCCTTCTCTCAACTCTATCATATATAATAAGACTTGCTAGCAACTGTAGGTCCTTCTAGCAACTTTGGCCCTAGCCTTAGCAAGCTCTGATTGTTCTATCCAAGCATTAGTCTCTGTCAATAAATAATACTGAGATTTGTTATAAGGGCATCAGCATTTATCAGTTTTGAATCTTCTTGGTCAGTAAAATTTCAGAAAATATATCTTTTTTTAATCAACCTAACTCCTTTGTTTTGAACCTGTAGATAATAATCTTCAGTTACTATGTTTTACCAAGTATGACATTCAATTACATTTTTCTTTTAAAGAGCCCTTTCATTATCTAATGTTACTTTTTATTTTTGTTTCTATTTTTTAAGTATTTCTCTTGGTTTCCCAGAAATCTGAGTGATGTCAGTTCCATGTTACCACCACTCTGATTTAAAGGGATTAATTTTCCAAAGAAAATATTAGGTTTTTAAGAGGCAAGTATATTTGAGGAATTGGGTGTGGGAGAGAGAACATATACTTTTCTTGAATATCATCTAAGAGAAATTACTCTTACATGTACAACACTATATCTTGGGAAGACAAATTGTAATGGAACCCTTGTTTTACAGCAAGTACTGTGGTATTTCAAAAGTTGGGCTCATGAAAGTAGAAAGTCAGATGCTGCAAAATAAGTCTTGGGGGCTAAGATACTATTCTATGGACAAAAGTATAAGAAAATAATAAACCTAAAGATTTCATTAGCTTAAATTCTCCTTTAATGATGTTTATTAGTCCAGACTCATGATCACATTGGTTGGAGAATACCTGATTTGGAAATTTCCTTTTTAATGTTTTGTTTTTTTTTTTTTTTTGCCATAAAATTATCTGGCAAGAAAAAGAAAGTGTACTTAATAAACGCATTAATTAAGTGATTGAGTTGTCTGTGGCAGTAAGAGGAATAATAATTTCCATAATCACAGTCAGTTTGTCCAGACTCAGACATTTATTATCTTTGGGACTCGGGACAATTCACTTCTCCTCTGCCTCAGTTTCCTCATTTGTAAATAGGAACAGTAAGAGTACCTACCTCCCAGGGTTGTTGTAAGGATAAAAAGAGATATTTGCCAGCCTTAAAACACTTATAGAAACACTAGCTACGATGATGAAAACGATAATGGTACTAATGACGAGGGCAATAATGATGAACATAATGATGATAACAATGAGAGTGGCGAGGATATGTCCAAGGGACAAATCCTCTTGAATCCAAAGCCTGCCCCAAATCCATTATGCCATGCTCTTTGTCATTTAATAAGTTTTTTTTTTCTTCCTGCCCTCACTCCCAAAATTATGAACAACTTCATGTGAATTTTACTAAAAAATTCAAGGTTTTTAACTAATAAATATGTATTTTTAGATAGAGGCAACATCATGAAAGAAAATTATTTAAAACAGACAAAATATGAGTAGGAATGTGTGAGTAGCATTACATGGAATGTCTCTGTTGCACCATATTGGATGACATGAATTGTGTCTGCAGCTGTCTACACAAACTAATGTTTTGGGTGTAATGAATACTAATGTTTCCTGAAGGTAATTTTCCTATTATATTCAGAGTTTAATAGGTAGTCAGGTTTATTAATATTATGTGGTGCAACATTTTTAGCCCGGCAATCTTTTTCTTCAAAATGAGAGACTTCGGATTTTAGTGTTAATTGTCTATCTAAATTGGGATAAGGGGAATAACATTGAATATTTGGCTCTACCAGTGGTTAAAATATTCACTTAAAGCCAGGCCAGAACTGCTATTACAAATTAAATAAGCCAACTGACCTTCTTTTAGCAGTTCCATTTGTTGAAAGTGCATTTTTCCCAAGGCTCTTGTAATCACAAAGGCAAAACATTCTGTAATTTTTGTTCTTTCATCATTGTTTGTTTTTGACCCGCAGACCCAGAGTTCCAACAATGGGATGAGTAGTGCCCTTAATGCTAGCCTAAGGCTATTTTTGACTCTTATTCAGGATTCCAATGCTCTTTTATGGGCAAAGACTATGTGAATTTTCTGGGCTTTCTTGGGAGTACTTGACCTCTGAAGCTTAAAGCCGAGAGCTGTAGAAATGAGAGATGGAGGGGACTTAAAGCATAACCTAGTTCGTCCCCCTGACAATGTTGAACCGATCCCTACACTACGGGGATTGGCTAGAACAGGTATAAAGCCCTTAGGCTTATAGAAATGACTTTATCTCCTTCTCCATCCTTTTCCAACTTTCTGGGTTCTTTTTTTTCTTTCTTGATACAATGTTGTGATTATGATAAATGGTGATGAAACAACATATCTTCCAAAACCATACTGAAATAGTTTGTATTGGTATTTTCATATTGGTAGCATTTACAAATTATTGATTTATAGGTTAATTCAGAGTGTAGTTTCTTTTTGGGTAACATGTCCATTGTTTTAAAGAGAGACAAAGCTGTCATAGGAATCATTTCTTTTTGTCACACTTAGCAAAGGGAAGGATGGAGTCTGATTAAAAATGTGAGTAGCCCTTTGATCCTGAGAAAAGTATTTGGGGGAATTCTGCTATAATGCTTTCAGTTTAAAGCCATAAGGGCTACATTGTCCCTGGTGCCCCAGTCATTGTCTGATAAGATGAACAACTAAAAACTAACTTGGAGTACTTATGATCTTTCACTTTCCCTTTAATGAGAAACAAAGCACTGGTTTAAATGGGAGTTAGCCAGAGAGAGCTTTCATCAGGAAACCATTGTAGGTTAAAGGAAATAGTTTTCAAAGGAACATGAATAAAGATGCTTAAAGCCTCCATCAATGAACAAATGATTGAATGACTGAAGGAATGGATGGAAGAAAAAAAGACTGAACAGGGTTCAGTAGATATTGTGGATTAGGTGAGCTTGCCCTCAAGCACCAAAAATAGCTCAGCTTCAAGGCACAATTTCGAAAGTGATTAGATTAACTTTCCCAGAGAAGAAGGGACCTCTGGAGGTCCCGCTCAGTTTAATTATTTGGTTGTTGTCTGTTGCAGTAGAAAAAGCATTAGACTGGAGGACATGGGTTCTGGTTCTGGCTTTGCCTCCAAGTCACCATTTTTCAGCAAATCACACATAGGGTATTGGTTTCCTCTTTAAATGAAAGCAATTTAATTAAATGTACTCTGACCTCCCTTCTAGATCTAAAGTCCAATGGTTCTAAGATTTAGATGATGCTTCTTTATTTTATAGACTGCTTAATTTCACACAATATTTACAATAACTGAGTCTACGCAAGATCACAAAATCCAAAAGAGAAAAATAATACCGAAAAATAATGCCCTAGTGAAAATTTGGTATTCAGTGCCCTGCCCTGAGTCATGAAATAGAAATACCGTTAATTCTTTTTTTTTTTCTCTAGGCAAGCACTTCTTACTGTCTTGGTTTTTCTCATGTTATATCTTTCAATTCAAATGTCTAGCACAGTGCCTTGGTCACAGGATAGGTTATTAATAAAAGCTTCTGGATTATATTGGATTGGCTCTTTCATACAACATATCTGAGAAAACATTTTAATCACGAGCTTTCCAGAAATAGAAATTTCACATAATTTCATTTCTCAAATTTTGACAAGAATTCTTTTTTTATACATTTGATGTAAATACTTTAGTCAACAAGCATTTACTATGGGCCAGGCAGCGTTTCACATGCCTTGAACACAAAGAAAGATAAAAACATGAGCTCTGTCCTTAAGGAGCTCACATTTCAATGGCAGAGACAATGTGCAAATAACTGTGTACACTGAAGATTGTCCATAACACTCTCTGTGCATATACACACACAAACACACACACACACACTACTAATAGAAGATAATCTTAGAAGAAGTTCTTCACAAATTTCTGTTGTGCTATCCTCTTTTAAAATAGAGGAGACCATTGACTTGTCTTTTCTTCTTCAAGCAATTTCCCCATTTGCTCAAAGGTCTTAGCTTTTGTAACATTTTGGTCCCATTTCTGTTTGCTTCTCTGTATCCATTATTTCTTTTGTGTAATTTAAATCTACATATCAGATGGCTTGAGTGCTGAATTTTAAATTGAGTTGTCTCCTTTAATGCCTAGAACCACCTACCCCCATTGCATAGTTGACTTATCACTACTGAACTAGGACCTGTATTCAGATTCTTCCTCTGAAACTGACTTTGTGATACTGACAAGCTATACATTATGTCTGATCCTCAGTTACCTCATTTATAAAAGGAGGATAATATATGAACCCCTTAAATGGTTGTTTTAAGGATAAATGTAATAGTATATCTAAACTGTTTTGCAAACCTTCGAGTATTACATAAATGCCAGCAATTTTAGTGTAACCTTTTTAGTTGCTTTTTTTAACCTTGGACTTGTTTCTCCTGAGTCCTGCAAATTGTATTCTCGATGGATGTGGTTCTGTACTATACTCCTGAACTTTTATGAGATAGAATAAGAATAAGGCTACTTCCACTAGAAGTCATATTCTTGATTTGATCTGGCTTCCAATGGTAGAATTTCTCCTTATGAATCCACTGTATAATATTATTGCTTTCCCTATACACTAGCAGACAGGGAACCAAGAGTTCTCCCCCACAGAATTTCTGGTAAGCATTACTGAGAGATATCAGACTATAGTAGAATGAGATAGGTTTTTACAGCCTGAGAACCAAAGTTCACCTGTTGTGACTTGACATTTGCTGCCACCCCCACTCCTTTACTCACTTCAAACCCCTCCTTCCTCCCTTCCCCCTACCCCTGGTTTCCTCCATAGTAAAATGAGATGATTATATATGCCTCTTGGATATTCCCGGAACCAGACTCTCCATCTCTGCTTCGGGCATTTTTTCCTATTGTCCACCACACTTAGAATAATCTCTGTCCTCAACTCCACTTGTTGACTTCCCTGACTTTCCTTAAATCACAACCAAAACATTATTTACAGGAAGCTTTCCCTAACCCTCAATTCTAGGACCTTCCCTCTATTATCTCTTATTTATTCATCTTATAGATTGGTAGTCACTTCCTAGGTTTCCTTTTAGTACCATCTAAAATCCCATGTTTTGTATGAAGCCTTTCCCAAACTTTGTCAATTCTATTGCCTTCCCTCCATTAACCATTTTTTATTATGTGTGTGTGAACGTGTGTGTGTATTTGCTTGCATGTTGTCTCTACCATTAAACTGTAAACTCCTTGAGGGAAGGATCTGTCTTTGCCTCTTTTAATGCCTGGCATACAGTAGACACTTAATAGATATTTTATAAAATATACCAGATAACTTCCAGCCAGTCAGTGACCAAGCATTTATTAAGCTCTTATATGCTCGTGTAATCCTTACAGTGGAGGAAAACAGAACAGCAAAGGAGTAGAGCTGGGGGGCTAGGGGGAAAGGGAGGACATAGTCCTCCCTTAAAGACATTTGAATGGCAAAGATATAATGTAAATAGCCAGGTACTTAAAAGATACATAAAATGTATGAAAGTCTATGTGAGAGGAGAAGTTATCCACAGCTAAGGAAATCATTTCTATAGGTCTTCTAGAGAAAGTCTACTTCTCAATCTGCCCTTCTTACTGATCAGCATGGTAGTGGCTCTCAGGAAAATTGGTATAGCATTTGTCTATCAGGAAAATAATTTTCTTCTCTGTCATATCAATATAGGCTAGGCTATCCCTCCTCCCCAAGGAGACAACCAGGCTAATCATTCCTTTATTATGGATTATAAATGAATATTTGTCTTTGAAGTAAAACTATATTAAATATCCTCAAACGATTCTGATGCCTTAGTTCCTTTTTTCTCCATGAAATACTTTTTTTTATTAATATAACCATTGTATATTGTTTCTGACATTTATATTTTGTGAGAAAACCACTCAAACAATTCTAGTTTGTGCCCGGAAAAAAAATAAATTTCCCCCCAGGTTAAACTGGTTAACAATTTCTGCTGTTTCCTAAATTCCTTACATTTTAGGTTAATCCCATTAGTGAGTTTCTGTTCTCTGCTTATGGAACATCTAAAAGAAGCACAATTTGCAGAAGTTTGAGAGTTTGGATCAGAGCCAAACTATCCCTAATCCTCAGTCCTCCATAAAATTGCAGTCATTTTATCAAGCCAGGAATATTTCTGCTTAAGATTTGCTCAAGACCTTAATTTGCTCAGACAGTATGAACAACAGTTTTAAATCTGAATGAACAAATCAGGGGTGGTGAATTATGGGATATAGTCCTAAATGAATACACATCAGGATTATCCCAGTTTTACTTCCCCCACAACATCTATAAACTTGTTCAAGTAGTCTCCACAATACTCAATTATTAATTATCACAACTAATGGTATAGTGTATAGTACACGTGTCATGACAAGTGTTCAAAAGCTTCTGAGTTTAAGATATATTTGTAAGGATAAAAAAGGGGGGAAATAACACTTTGGTCAGCTACTAGGAAGATACTGGAAACTTTTCTAGAATTTTTTGTAGTTTCAATGAACCAGAAGCAAAGTGAATGGATATTTATCAGCTGAGGTACAAATTAATAAACTGTTCTATATGGGTATAATTAAATACAGAAAAAAATACGGGAACTTCACCAAGACTTGGATGAATTTAGAACAAATTAAACAGAGTCAAGAGAACAGTTATACAATAACTGTAATACTGTAAAGAAAAAAAAAACCACACTACTCCAGAGGACTGATGGCAGAAAGGTGGTGGCTGGAGTACGGTGCTGAATGAAGCCTACATTTCTACACATGGCCATTGTATTTGATTTGGTTTTCTTGACTGTGACTATTTGTTACAATCAAGTCTTCTATGGAGGGCAAATCCAATCCTAGAAGCTTACTAGTTACACACACTAGGCACTCTTAACCACTGTCTGCCTCAGTTTTTTCACCTGTAACATGGGGATAATAATAGCACCTGCTTCCCAGTATTGTGAGAATAAAATATGATTTTTTTTTTTTTTACAAAAGGTCTGTGTAAATTTTAACGCATTATACAAATGCTAGCTCTTAACATTATGCTGAAAAATAGTAAGAATAAGTAAAAAACAAGTAAGAAAACAAACAAAAAACACTAGATTTAAAATAAAATTACATGCTATGTGTCATGTTATAGTTTAACTATCCACAAAATATTTTCAAATTGTATGCATATAGTTATCCAGCTACAAATTAAATAAGCAAAGCAGCTGAAAGACTAAAGTGTAAGGTTTTAATATATACATACATATACATACACATATATATGTGTATACATTTTTATGTATATATATATATACATATATATATATTTCCATTACCTGTGAAAATTAAGGATCCAATTTGTACTGAGAGAAGTATGTTGATGACTTAAAACCTACAATTTATTAGAAAGGAACATGAATTTTCAAAATAAAATTGGGTTCAAATATAGTAAATAATAAAAAACCTAGAAACATATATAAGATTTAATTAATAGTATAAAAGTTTATTTCAAGTTGAAGGCATTACTTGAGTGTAATCTGTTCTATTGAAGCTAAGCCACTTTTCCCCTGTGTGATCATGGGTCAATTTGGTTTTTTTAGGGTCTCAGTTTGTTTATCTTTAAAATACAGGGATTGGTTTCAGTAACTACTAAGGTCCCTTTCAACTCTATGTTCCGTGATCCTATTCACAAATTTTGACATTACAATTTAATTTTGTTTTGAATGAGTTTAATAGGTATAGAACAAATTCTAAATACTACAATTTGTCTAGAATAGTTGGTTAATGGGATGTTTTGGCTAACTGAACAACTTACATGGTCCACATGTGTAACAAGTCACATCTCTCTTATAAAAGCTAGCCCCCTCCCCCCAAAAATCTCTTTTGAGGAAATTAGCACCATTATTATTAATAACCTACTTTACACATGAATAAACTTATTCTTAAGGAGGTTAAATAACTAATCCAAGAACATACTCCTAAAAAATGTCAAAAAATAGATTTAAATCCAGATCTTCTGACTCTACTTTCAATATTCTTTCCATTAACTGTGATGTTTCAGCAGTGTTGTGAGAAATGAAAGCATTTAGTAAACCTTAAGGAGCTATAGTATCTTGAGTTCTTATCAGTACTATTCGTCCAATTTAATGACCATTAAGATGGTTTATCACTACACTGCTGTTTAAAACAATCAATCGTTATTTGGTATCTATTATGTGCCAGGTACTATACTAAGCACTGGAGATATAAAAGGATAGAAAAGACAGCTCCTGCTCTCAAGGAGCTTATAATCTAATGGGAAGTATAACATGCAAACAAATGAATATATACAAGAAGTTTTAAAAATTAATTGTTACTGAGAAATATATATATATATACACACATATATGTATGGAGATAGAAAGATAGATAGAAAGACAGATAGAAAGGGAGACAGGGAGGGAGGGAGAGAGGGACGGAGGCAGAGAGAGAGAGAGAGAGAGAGAGAGAGAGAGAGAGAGAGAGAGAGAGAGAGAGAGAGAGAGAGGCAGAGGCAGGCATGTATGCATTACAGAGACAAATATGAGGAAACTATAGTATGGCCAATGACCAATCTGTGAACCTAGAGCCACCTGTAACATTCAAGACTTCCTAGTGGACTTCTGGCATGATATTGAAAATCTGTTGTAATTCAACAGGGTTGATGCTGAGTATGCAATCATCTGCTTCCATTTGTCCCTGTGGTTGGCAAGGATTAATAGGTACAGGCAGGAGATGGGCATAGCACAAATTGAAAATAATGGAGCATTTTACACCAAAGGAAATATAGGATAAGAACTACAAGGGGCAAGCAAAGAAACAGTGAGCAGGCTTGAGGCAGTGCAACATGTCGGTAAGAGACAGCAGCAGCTCTGGGACAGCCATGGCTCAGCACATCAGTGTATAATGAAGATACGGCCCACCTGCTGTACATCATTTTGTGGTCATTCCATAGAAGTTTTGCATGAGGATCTAATTATGAATTCCACAAGAAATTCAATACCAAAACATTTATATGATAGTGACATTTCAAGGGAAATGAAATAAATATACAATTTTTTAAAAAAAGGATTATCCAAATGGGAATTCAATGTCAATGCTAGGTCAACTGTATAGATGTTCATAGAATCAGACAAACAGACTAAAGGGACTTTAGATAGCTAACCTGAGCCTTATTCATGCATTTTACAAATGGGGAAACTGATGTTGAAGAAAAAGATTTGCTTTAAAGTCACATAATAGTTTTGTGTCAAAGTTTTAATTTGACCTAGGTTTCTAGTTCAGAGCTCTTTCTGCCATACTGGGTCTTTTTATGGTATTCTTTTGAAATCGCTGTGCTGTTGAGTTTTGTTTTAATCCTAAAATCAGAAAAAATTGTTCAGAATCATAATATATTAAAACTACCTCTTACACTCAATAAATGCTGTGACAGGTTGCATTATTCAAAAGAAGACTGTTTGGTAGTCCAGAAGAAAAAAACAATTTAAGAATAAAAAGGGTAAAAAAAAAAAATCAGGCATAACGACTTGAACTTCAGACAGTATATATTGAGTTATTAGCATGAAGAGGAGAATATGTATTAGATATTGCTGATGCTACTCAGTTATTTCAATTGTATCTGACTTTTTGTGACCCCATTTGGAATTTTCTTGGGACAAATATTGGAGTAGTTTGCCATTTCCTCCTCCAGCTCATTTTACAGATGAGGAAACTGAGGCAAACGGGGTTCAGTGTCTTGCCCTGGGTCACACAGCTATTAAGTGTCTGAGGCTGGATCTGAATTCCTATCCTCCTGACTAAAGGGCTGGCACTCTATCCATTGTGCCATCTAGCTGACCCTGTATAAGGTCTATCACTCAGCTTTCCTAAACTTCAATTAACTTAACTATAAAATGATCCTTTGAGTTCAAAATTTGATAAGCCTTGATTTTTAAGCATCTTTCAAATATAATTAGTTATTGTTGAAAAGAACAGCTTATACAGTCTTCATCCCCACTGAGCCAATTACATGCCAGTGGGTGGTAGCTATAGTCAGATAGCAGATAAAGGAAATGTTAAAACAAAACAAAACAAACAAAAAACCAAAATAAAACAAACAAAAACTAGTGGACTTAAATTGTGCGAATTGATTTATATTTAACAATTCTGTTTTCTAATTCCTAACTGTGGGTGTGATTATTAAACTCTAAAATGAGGCTGTGGGTACAGGGTAGAATCAACCAGAAAAATCATCATATTGTGGGAACAGTTTCAGTGTATCTGGAAAAATGGGTTCAGTGATTTTTAAGGTCATTTTCAATCAAATAATGCCTTAATTCTTCATGATTTATGAGTTGTGTTTGGCATATCCAAAGCATCATATTCTCTAAGTGTCCCAGGAAGTATTTGGCAGGAACATTTGTTATTGAACATTTTAAAATTATAAAAATTATTAAATAAGAGATATACTTCCCAGTTTTAACTTAACACTTAACTAGTTTTAGAAGGGATCCACTTTATCTGCCATACTTTTAATGGATTTTAATAAACATTTGGTATAACAGATCCATAATGTGAAAGTGTATTATTGTTAATATTGTGTAAATTCACAGCTAATGCCATTATAACTCCAAATGAGCAGTTACTGTGTGCGAATGTCTACTAAGATTAATACACAAAATCCTAATATCTCTCAACTGTCTCATTAACATGATAACAGACCCAAAGGAGTTTCAAATCCCTTAACACATGAAAGACATATTTTCTCTCATTTTTCTTTCACACCACCATAAAAATGGAAATTAAACCACATAAAAATATCTTCAAAAAATACCAAGGGGCCAATGTAAATACATAAAATACTTTTTTTTCATTAAACTACAAAAGTCTTTGTTTCAATGCTACAAAAGAATTGACTTATACACACAGAAACAGGGCAGTTTACAATTAAAGTTTATATTTCATCCTCTTTGTGCTTAGAGATCCTGAAAGGGTTGATAAACGTGGAGTAATCTAGCCTGTTAGGCGATTTGTTTCCCTAGAAACTAAGTGAAGGGTTAAAGAGAGATTTTCAAAGTTTCATTCAGTCTCTGCTTTAGTAGGCTGAAGTCACAACCTTAGTATTGCTGCAGCAAAAGCCATTTGTGGCTTAATAAGGAAGAAAATAAAAGGAAATTATCCTCTTTGTTATGTAGGATATGCTTTACAATATCGCTACATGGTGACAACTTCTTGTCCTTCTGTCACATTCCGTCCTTTAGACCATACTGCAGAAAAGCAATTTTCTGCCTCAAAAGCACTCTATTTTTTTTAAAGTTTGTCTCTGGGCAATTTTCAGGTCTAGTAGAGCTGCACAACTGTATACAGATGAGAAAGACCCAAAATAGGGCAATTTATTTGATTCCTCCTCTTCAAAACATTTAGCTGAGATTGCATATCCAACAGAGAAAACCCCCCCCCAAAAAAGAATATTCAGGGGTGACCCCCAGTGTCATCTATCCTTTTTGGTACATTTGCATTTACCATCTTTTCCCAATAAAGCAGGGATTTCTGGGGGATGCTTTTTTGTTTAATGTAAATCTTTCCCATAAAACCCACACCACTACTGCAGCTGTAACCACCATAACCCTGACTCAAGATAAGGAAATTTTTTTTTCACTTAAAAAAATGAAATATAAAGGGGGGGGGGGGTGGAGTTTGGTAAGAGAGGCAAATCTCTAGCCATAAGGCTTTAATACAGCATAGAGTTTTCCCCCAATGAAAAGATAGTTCATTTTAAGTTGTACACTCATTTGAATCAGCAGTTCAGTTTTTCTGGGCAAAAAATGTATCCCCCTCAATGTTCAGCTGTAGATAATTTCACACTTATCAATGCCTGGTGCTAGCATGACCATAATAGCCTCGTGATATCTCTCTGCCCTAACACAGTATGGAGTGCACCACAATGGACTCTTACCCCAGTCGGGAAACAACTCTACCTCTAATAGCATCCTTACAGTAGGATGATTTAAAAGTTGCGTGATGTTCCACTTAATGCTTGCTGGCACATTTTATAGGGAGAGAGTAAATCTCAGCGTTAACCTGTTGGGTGCTGAGTTGTCTTTATTTCTACATTATGTAAGTTACGATGTTAGATGCAGATTGTAAATGTGGTCTTGTATTTCCCAAGTCTGTTTCCAGAAGGATAAGGGGAGCTGAACTTGGAGTTAAGACCTAAGACAAATTCTAGCTCTGCTAATTACAGATCAGAGAGTTAGAGGTGGAAGGGAACTTGGGGACCATGGAGTCCAACCTTCCCTGACTCCCTCCCCCTTTTACAGAGAAGAAAACTGAGGCCCACAGAAATTATACGACTTGACCAGGTCTACACCAACACAGTGTCTGAACTCAGGGCATCCTGACTCTAAGTCCAGTATGCCATCCACTGTGCTACCTAGCTTCCCAGACTTAGCACCTGTGACGCCTTTGAAATCAAAAAGCATTCATAGTATAGGAGAAAGTATACTGGATTTAAAGTCAGAAGACAAGGGTTAGAAACTTGGTTTTGTTACTGTCTGTAATACTGAGCTTCTCTGAGGCTCAATATCCTCTTCTGTAAAATGCAGAAGTTAAGTTCTATCAACTCTAAGGCTCCTTCTAGCTTAAAGTCATTAATCCATTTATCATAGGTTTGTGATGTGCCAGATACTGGGTTAAGTGTTGGATATACAAAGACAAAAAGATCTAACAGTTGCTACCCTCAAGGTGCTTATTTAAGATCTATGGAGGGAGATACTCTCCTATAAGGTACTTTACCTCTCTAGGCCTGTTTCCTCATTTGTAAAATAAAAGGAATTGAACTAGAGGACTCCTAAGTCCCTTCTATCTCTAAATCTAGAGAACAGACTGAATTAAATATGGATCATCTGACCTAGCAATTATTCTACATGGGACCAAGATATAAACACTTTGATTATTCACAAAAAAAACTAGAATTTATGAAGAGCTGTAAGGTTTGCAAAACATTGTAAATAATTTGTCTCATTTGATCCTCAAAACAAACCTGTGAGGTAGGCAATATTATTATCCTGATTTTACAGAGGAGCAAACTGAGGCAAAGAAAAGTTAAAAAACCTCCCCAGAGACACCCCAAGTGTCTGAGGAGGGATTGAATTCCTGTTAAACTGACTCTAAGTCCAGCGTTCTTACCCAGCTGTCCACAATTGTAATTATAAAAACAGCAAACAATAAAAAATAAATAATTCTACACCATGGGAATGAAGATAAGAAAGGACAGAGGATAAAATGCCACACTGAGATTCAGTAAGACAAGACACTAAATATAGAATGTTAGGCTGTGGATCTGAATTCTAGTTTTACAATTTATCTCTGAGTTCAAACCTGGCCTCAAGACACTTACTGTGTGATCCTAGGCAAGTCACTCAGCTCTTTTTGTCTCTGTTTCCTCATCAGCAAAATGAGCTGGACAAGGAAATGGCAGTACCTTTGACCCTTTGACGTGAAAACCGCAAAGGGGTCATGAAGAGATAGACAGGACTGCTCAACAATAAAGGTCCTTCTTAGTCCATAATGTCTATTATTATTCCTGGTGGCTGTCTGACCATACCAATGCCACTTGGCTATTTAACATCTCAGACTAAGACTATCGTTTCAAATAAAACCTAAAAATAGCTCCTCTAGGAGACTTGTCAATCTGAAACTGTAAAGGAAGTTTTCTCAAAAGGCATTTTTCCACATGGATTAAATCACTCCTCACCAAAACAAAAACAAAAACAGCAACCAAAAAACATGGCAATAAAATAATTGAAGCTTTAACGAACAGTAGGCAATATCTCTGCCCTTTCCTGACTTTCTTTCTGCTTTCTTTGAGACCTTAGAAATCTTAGAATAATAAATCTAAAGCTAAAAGTGACTTCAGAGACGATCTAGTCCAGCCTCCTTATTCTGAGATCATGGAAGTTAAATAATTTGCCTAAAGTCAGAGAAGTAATAAGTATCAGCGGTGAGATGAGTCCACATTCCCCGATTCCAGAGGCAGCCCATCGCACACTAGTCTGACACAGTCTCTGTTTTTCTCTATCTCTGTGTTTGTGATTCTCACTCCCATGAACTTTGTTGTTGTCCTTTTAGGGGGAGAGGGTAAATTATTCATTTGCCATAGATTGATGTTTGTGCTTTTTTAGCTTAGTGATACAAAGAAAAATAGACAAACGTAGTGGAACAGGGGTGCCTGGGGATATTTTCTATCCCAAATAGAATTTTTCCAGTCCTAATGATTTTTAACACCACTTTCAAAGCTTGTTCAAAATTTCACAATTGCCGTAAGAATTCCCCTATCAGTCACTTTGCCTCTCTCACTTCTTCCTCACAGTTTTGCTCCTCAGTTGTTGAGACTACTCCCACTGTCCCCAATTCCTTTCATCAGATTGTTTTCTCAACCTTATCTAGCCCAGCTTCTGCCCTTGTCATGCCAGAGAAACTGGCCTTCGCTAAGGTCTCTGATGACCTCATTATAGCTAAGCCCAAGGGTCAGTCCAGTTTTTACTCTTTCTCTTTCCTCACCATCTCTGCAGCATTTGTCACATTCAACCATTCTCCCTTTCTGTAAATGCTTTCTGATCTCAGTCAGCACTTCCTCTTTAACTCAATCCAGTCAAGTGTTGTCCCCATAGTTTATAGGATATCCACTCAAATAAGTCTTTTTCCCAACTCAAGATAAATATGGAAGAATCCAAAAATGTATCTTTCTTCTCTTCTAGAATCAGAATATATGACAATTTAATTTTTCCACCATGCTTGTGTGAAGCCACTCTAAATTAAACATTGAAACAAGATGCTACTTCTTGCTCTATAGTATCCTGTAGATAGACTAAGTTTCTCTACCTACAGTTATATCTTTTATTAAAACAAGTCAGGATCTGGGCTATGTATTGGGTTAATGTGTTTTTTTTTTCCTTTACTACCAGAAGTTGTGTTGCTTTCTTAAATGACTTTTTAAGAGCATATAACATAATCCTTAAAAACCCAGTGGTTCCTATCATTATTCCCTTTAGATATTAGTGCCTTAAATTGGTTCTAAATAAATCAAGCCTTTTCAGCACTTGATTCTATCCAAATCTTCCCTCTCATTATGTTATACCAAGACACAAATAGCATGGTCTAGTGAGTAGGGAGCCCACTTTGGAGTCAGGAAGACCTGAGTTCAAATCTTGCTTTTGATATATGATGTGTGGTAACAAACAAGACATTCTTTTCCTCTCAGTATCCCCAGGCAAATGTTTAAGTGTATAAATCTGTGAGGTCTTCAGATGTTTTATTGAGATGATTCACTGGAAAAATTTCCCATACCAGGAATTCCCTAGATTGATGAAATAATGAAATTGTACCTCACCCATTTTACCCTCAAACAAAAGGTTATTTGGAATGTACCTTTTCATATAACTATTCCTCTATGTTTACATCAGTCTGATTTCTCTCTCCTAATGACCCCTCTTTCTTTCCCATTATTCTATGCTCAAATAAATCTCTTTCTTTAAATATTTTTATCTAGGGGATATAAGATGGGCTAACATTTCATGCCCATGCAGTAACAAGCTATAATCTTCTTCAGTATATAGGCATACACATATGCACATGCCAACACTAAGTATCATGATTTATGTACATACTTTATTTGGACAATGTGTTTTTTCTCTTCTAATTTTAAGCTTTTAAAGTTTAGGAACTTTGTCCTCTGCAAAATGTGTGCTGAATGGTATGTACTCAAAGGACGTTAATTCATATTAGTTTGTAATTATGATAAGATTGGAGAGAAAATGTAATTTTTGACATCCAATTATTGATTAAGGGCAGTTAGGTGGTGCAGTGGATAGAGCACCAGTTCAGGAGTCAGGGGGACCTGAGTTCAAATCTCACCTTAGACACTTGACACTCACTAGCTGTGTGACCTTGGGTAAGTCACTTAACCCCAATTGTCTCATCCTGGGTCACCTCCAGTCATCCTGATGAATATCTGGTCACTGAACTCAGATGGCTCTGGAGGAGAAGTGAGGCTGGTGACCTGCACAGCCCTCCCTCACTCAAAACAAAGTCAAGTGCAAGTCATGTCATTATTTCTCTGATGGCATGGTCTTCTTGGGCAACGGAGGATGAACAACATCCAGGGATGTTAAGAGACAGGACTAACATGGCAAATTTGTTGTTCAGTCATTTTTCAGTCCTGCCCAACTCTACATGACCCCATTTGGGGTTTTGTTGGCAAAAATGTTGGAGCAGTTTGCTGTTTGCTTCTCCAGATCATTTTGCAGAGAAGGAAACTGAGAAAAGCAGGGTTAAGTGACTTGCCCAGGTTCACAGAACTAGTAAGTGTCTGAGGTCAGATCTGAACTCAGGAAGATAAGTTTTCTTGACTCTAGGCCAGGTAATCTATCTACTGTATCACCACTGTATCTGCCTCTAAAAAATTTAAGTCCAGATAAATATAATATCTCTATTTTAGACTAAGATTTCTGTCTTTTTCAACTTTGGAAGTTTGTAGAATAATTAGAGGTGAGAGGATGATTGTTTTAAAAAACAATAGCTTGTAGGTAGTTTTGTGGTACAATGGATAGAGCGCTAATCTCGTCCCAAACACTTACTGTGTGACCTTGGGACAAATCACTTAACTTTTATGTTCTTCAGTTTTATCACTGTGAAATGGAGGTAATAATTGCACCTAACAACCAAGGTTTTTGTAAGGACAGAATAAGACAATACTTGTAAAATGCTTAGTACAGTGTCTGGAACCCAGTAGGTACTTAAACCCTTCTCTTCCCTTTCTTCTTCTTCAGACATTTAACCACTTAAATAGGTGAGTTTTTCCATATTAGTCAAATTAAATTCATAGGATTTGGCCTCGATAAAACATAGGGGAAAGAAGGAGGATAGTAAATTTTAAGGTCACATTTGTCTTCTTAAGAAGATATTTGTCCAACTGAATAGAAGACTTAAAGAAGAACAGACAAGGAGGCATGACTATGAGGCTGCAGTCCTCTCTGATTCAACTTGACAAATATTTAATTCTCCAAGTTGTTAATTAATATACCCAGCTGTAGCTCTTAGAAGGGAGAGAAAACATTCTGTTCAGTGGCGGGTGCCATCAGTCAGGCCTCAGTGGTCACAAACCATTGACAGCTTAAGAGAGTAACTGCATAACTTTGCTTGATTCATTCTGGTTTCTTTTAAAATAACGCTGTAGCTGTGTCAATCAGACGTTATCAGAAGGAAAAGGAAGAAAGTCACTGATGCATAAATTTACCTAGCCTGAAATCCTTTTTTTTTTTTCTCTTCAGAAAAAAAAAAAGAATAGGGAGCTTGTCCTTACATTTATATTATACTACATGGGTTTACTTTTGGCCCTTTTGTATAGCCATCTAACACATTCCATTCCATTGTTGAATGCATATGCTACGCGCGCGCACACACACACACACACACACACACACACACACACACACACATAGCAATGGAGAAGAAAGGAGACTGAAATGAAAACTCTACATAATACTGGGGCAGAAAATGAAGCCACCTTCCTATCCCAGGAAACATTTTTTTTCGTTGTGATAGAACTGATATATACACATACAAGTGCTTTATTAAAAGGACACATACACACACACATACACATATTTAACTACCAAGGTATTGTGGAGACTTCAGGAACCATTTTCATAGATAACTCTCATCAAGCCAGGTTTGGGGGGACATTTGAAAATAACAAGCATTCACTAGAAAGGCAACATGGCACAGAAAATTAACGAAGGGCCTTTGACTCAAAAGATGTGGATTCAGATTCTGTTTCTGATACAAACTTCCTATGTGAGTCTGAACAAGTGTAAACTCTTAGTGTTTTGGAAAACTTTCTAGGAATTGACATGGAAATTCTCTACACTGACAAAATCAAAGATATACTTATCCCAGAACGCATCTACTTAGACCCACCCACCCCAGCACACACAGAGAGAGTGTGTGTGTGTACACAGAGTGACAGACAGAGAAACGGAGAAACAGACATCTACAGAGACAGAGAGGCTGAAAGAGAGACAGAGAGAGAAAGAGACAGAAAGAGAAAGAAAGAGGCAGAGAGAGAGAGAAAGGGCAGGGGCAGAGAGGCAAAGACAGGGACACAGAGGGAAAGACAAGGACAGAAAAAGATATACACATGATTTTATTAAAGATATGAGAAAATGATTAAATGATTTAAGGTTATGTTCTTTTAGAGTTGAATTATTGCTAGATCTTTTTCCCTGATTTCTTTGCTTCTAATCTTTATATTCTTCAGATCATGCTGAATTCAATAGTCATATTAATCATACCATTACCCATAGATGTAGAACAAATGCCATTTTCCTGCCATTCATAAGTCTCTCACTCTGGTTTCAACCCTTCCCCTATTACTTCTATACATGAACTTTTCACTTTCTCCAGACTGGCCCCCAAATATCTGTTCCAATTTCCATAACTGCATCCTTGCTGAAGTTCATGAAGCCACACTTCTACTTCTTACACAATCTGCCTCCTATTCTTCTTTCAGAGTTTAAGTCAAGTCCCACCTTTTCCTTCAAGCCTTTCTTGGCCTTCCTATTACATTATCAACTCTTTCAACTTGCTAGCTATTTTTTTTCTACTCAACAATGCTGACTTCCTCGTAATTTCTTAAAATTATAAAAGAAGAAACAATGGTTGAATGTTGCATATGCTAATTTGCTTTGGAGCTGAATCAATGCTGATATTTTAGACCCTAAGATAAAAAAATGTATATAGGAATTATTTTGGCTTATATTATTTTGCAAAGTTTCCAAGACAATGTGTTGTGCTTTAAAATGATGTTAATGTCTGTTCAGTCTTGGAGAAAGGCAAGAAGGAAGAAATGGAGAGAAATTGGAATTCCTCTTTCCTTAACTAACCTTGACTGCATTTGTTCCTCAGTTTTCAGAAATACATTGAAGGAACAGGAAAAAAAATGAAATAAGATATGAGAGAAGAAAAGATAGAGGGGTAGGAAAGAAAGGAGAAAAGGGTTATCCACATGAGTATGCCCTTAACTGGGTGACTAAAGTCTCAAAGAAGAGGAATGTCATTGCACTAACTTCCTTTTCTCCAGCCTCCTCCCAAGTGCTTTATACTATGAGAATAAGATGTGAACATGGGCTGCTGTACTCAGCAGAGAAAGAAGAGATTTGTATTGTCAGTCTTTGAGACAATGACAGATAATGGGAAAACCAGGAGACCTGAAGAGAGGAGGACTTTTCACTTAAATTTGATCTTAAGTTTTAAACCAGGAAGGAATATTAGAGACTATTTAGTTATGTGATCATATATATTTGAATCAGTAGGGACCTTCAAGTCCACATCTGTTCCTTTTACAGATAAGGAAAATGAGGACCATCGAGGTAAGTGAATTGGCTGATATCACAAAGGGAGAAGGGACAGAGTTGAAATATAAACACAGGAGTTCTGTTTCTATATCTCAAAGTCTCTTCTATGTCCTGTGCTGTTTAATAGAGTTCTAACTCATTTTATGAATGAAGAAAGTGAGATCAAGAAAAAGGAAATGAGTTACCCAAGACCATACAAGGGTTAAGTAGCAGAAGGGGTTTGAATTCAGATCCTCTTACTTCAAATCTGGTGCCTTTCTCCCACAGCAAAGTGTAGTTTGAAAATTACATTAGGCGCTCCTCAAGGGTAGGAACAGGTTTTGACCTTTATAGTCCCAATTCTAAGTTTCATGCCTGAAACTTTTTGTTGTTGTTAATGAGTTGTTTTTCAATAACATCTGACTCTGTGACCCCATTTGAGGTTTTCCTTACAAAGATACTAGAGTGGTTTTCCATTTCCTTCTTCAGCTCATTTTACAGATGAGGAAACTGAGGCAAACAGGGTTAAGTGAGTTGCCCAAAGTCACATAACTAGTAAGCATCTGGAACTATACTTGAATTCAGGAAGGTAAGTCTTCCTAACTCCAGGCTCAATGCTCCATACCCTCTATTACCTAGTTACCTGAACTTAGTAGGAGCTTTAAAAAATGTTTATTGACTAACTTGATCTCTCTGAACCTCAGTCTTTTCTCCCATAAAATGGAGATAACTAATACCTGTACTCAGAAATCTGAGTGGCTGGTTGTAAGCAAAGTACTTTGCAAACTTATAGGTGCTATAAAAATGTGGGTTTTTACTGTTATTCTATCCATGATACAATATGGTATCATTCGAAAAACTAATAAAAAATGGTTAAGACTTTCCTCCCAAAGAGACTGACTGTTCATCTTCATTTGGCCTTTTGGAGAGCTTCACTTTCAAGGTGACAGCACTAACTGTGCCCTATAAATCCATCTCTTGCCTTCCTTTCGACCGTTAAAGTGTATGTTAGATTCTCTTGCTTCAAGCAATGCTCTGGAGTAACCCTTGTTAAAAGTATTACTGTAGATATTTCAGAACCTCCAACAAAAATGTCACCTTTGAAGTTATTTTGCTGCAAAATTCAAACTACATTAATCTCACTTCCATAGGTATTTGAAGTTTCAGTTTTCCCCTAGTTGGAAACATTCCTCATGATACTAAAATAAAAATCAAGCTCTATAACTTAAATGTCTCAGCAGCAGGAGGAAACAGACTAAAAATACTCCCTTATACATCCCCACAACACTGGAAAATGGCAACTGAGGTAAGAAAAGCAGGCCAGGCAAAAGCTTGTGGACTCTAAAGATGCAGACTCCCTTTCAAAAATGGTTTACACAAATACCCTGGCAATCCTTAATTGTGCCTTACCTTCTTGAGATGTTGCTACATGATCAGCTGATTTTATTTGGCTAGCGCTTTGTGAAAGAGCTTTTCAGCATAATGACATAGAAAATGTTTCATTGTCAGGAATTTGCATAAAACTCATTTTCTATTTCCTTTTGTAATCAGACATATGAACCTATCATCGTCTTGGATGAATGAGAGAAGAGCTCCTCTTTGTGATTAGAAAGGTTGTAGCCTGCTGGTGTTCTCTCTCTCTGTCTCTCTCTGGGCAGTTAGGAAGTTTTATAATCACAATGTTTTGGGTTTTTTTTCCTGCCACATACACTCTTAGGTCAATCTCAAAGCCATCTTTACTTTGTTGAACATTTTTTTCCATAATTATTTATCCAAAATGAGATTGATCGAATCTTTGGCTTTGAATGTCATAGGAAATGTTTAGGTAATCATGACAATTCATAAAACTAGTTGCTCATTTCAGTACATCAGGCAGTGAGTTTCAGATAAAGAGACAGCAATCTCCAAGTACCAATAAGTCAATCCCTTTCCTTTTAGCAGCAATGACACAAACAAAACAACCACATATGTGTTCTTTGAGGGAAATAGCCAAGTCTTTCAAATTTCTTTTCAAATAAATTCTTTGTGCCAATTCAAGAGAAAGTTCAAGGTGGTTTTATTTTAAAATAATAATTAGTAATTGTTTCTTTTTTACCTGGGAACCCTGAGGGTCTTCCCTTCCCAGTTTTTTTTTGTTTTGTTTTGTTTTTAATTAAATAAAGGGGCCATCCCTTAAGAAACTACTTGAAGAAGCCTATTCATTGAATGGGTGTATTGTACTCAAAGTGAGAATGTTGTAAGACCTACGCCTGAAAGGGCCAGAGCCTCACATTGCAATCTGGGCCATCTCCAGCTGTCCTGATGAATATCAGGCCACTGGACCCAGACGGCTCAGGAGAAGAAAGTGTGGTTGGTGACTTTGCACAGCCCTCCCTCACTCAAATCAAAGTCAATTGCAAGTCATGTCATCATCTTGATGTCACGGTCCTCTTTGAGAATGAAGGACAAACACAACAATTTTAAAATATACCATTAAAGGATTGCAATGAGATATGCATGTAGGCAACTAACCCAATGGAAAAAAACAACACTACTTGTTCTCAGCTGTAAATCCTTCCTTGGAGGCCTAATACTTATGCGACCTCAGCACTCAGCCTCTTTGGCCATCAGCTTCTTCATATATGAAATAAAAGAATTGGATCAGATGATCTGTGAAGACTGCTAGACAGTTATGCAATATGACACTGAATAAACGTGACTAATGCTTTGTTTCAAAGTGCGTATCCAAAGGAGGGTGACCAGAATGCTGAATGGTGTTGAGATCATTTAATATAAGCATATACTGAAGGAACTGGAGGTAGTGATTAGACTCAGGTGCTTACCTGTCTTTAGGTAAAAGAAAGGTTATCATCTGGGGAAAATAATTACATTTGTTCTACCTGACCCAGAGAATTAAAAGCAAAGTGAATGAATGTCAGGTGGCCTGTGGAGACCAATTTCTGTGTTTACAAGTAAGGATGTTAGTGCTCCTCAGTACAATCCCCTGGAAATAGGTAGCCTGTCTCTGCTTTTGGAAAAGGAAGTCTGCTGTTCCCTCATCTTGAAGGAGGAGAGGGAAAAATATTCATAGAGAACAGTGAAAGCAAAGAACATGAAATGAATACTTCCCCATCAGGTAAAGAGTTCAGTTTTGACTCAAATTTGGAAAGTGAAAGGTGCAGGGAGATTGAAGGGATTTCAAGCTGAATAACTTAGGAAAGAAGCATAAAGTACAGAGTTGAAAAGCCAGGGCTGAATCCTAACTAGGGTTCTGGACAACTGCCTCACTACCTGCCCCCTGCTCCCTACTTAGATGGCAACAATTTCACAGAGGTTGATTCTAAAATTTTCTTGAAAAAAATAGCTTTAATTAGTATCAGTGATGGCTTAGATAAATATTTGATAGTTGTTTGGGCTTGTATGTTTCCTTATTTGTTAATAAGGAGTTGTAAAAGAGAGAAAACAGTGACTGGCACCCCCTCATCTCTGTCTACACACACACACACACACACACACACACACACACACACACACATCTATCTATCTCTTTCTGTCTATAGAGAGAGAAAGAGAGACAGAGAGAAACAGAGACAGAGAGATGGAGAGAAAGGAGAAGGAGATATGTTTGGTTTGAATCAAGTGAAAGTTTTTCTCTCCCCTCCAGAGCTTGGTGAAATCAATCACCATAATGATGAAATCAAAAGTGATTAGAAACTCTCTTGATTAGCAAATACTTGATCTCTAAGCAAGTGGGAATACATAAGACTGTTAATTTCATGAAATATTAGCTTAGGACATTAGCTCATTTATCTGATATTGTAGAGAAAGATGGTGAAAGTTCATTACATCATCCCATTAAAAAAAGTTGTTTCAGTTGTGTCCAATTCTTTGTGACCCCATTTGGGATTTTCTTAGCAAAGATACTGGAGTGGTTTGTCATTTCCTTCTCCAACTCATTTTACAGATGAGGAAACTGAGGCAAAGAGGGTTAAGTGACTTGTCCATGTTCACATAGCTGGCAAGTATTTTAGAACAGATTTGAACTCAGGCCTGGTGCTCTATTCAGGGGAGCAGGAGGGGGCAGGGGAGAGGAGTTAGAAGAACAAGAGATTCATTAGTCAAATAATCTTGAGCATATTTAAGGATGAAGGGTAAGGATGAAATCAGAAGGAATATGCAAAAAGTGGAAATGATTTGTCAGTATTTCCATTACAAACTATTTCCTCCATCATTGACATGCCAGAATCCACATTCAGACCCTAGCATGATGGTCCCTCTCATGGTAGATCAATTAGAATAAACAGTACTATAGAAAGCAAAGACAGGAAGAGATGTCCGTGATAGCCACACAATGTCAAGGACTACAGAAATAGGCCTTTGGTGTCCCATTCAACTCCAGTCCTAAGATCCTAAGATCCCACAATTCTATTAGGTCTGAGACATTGAGTATATACCACAGGACTTCAGTTATAGGGGGATACAAACAGGAAACACTTAAGATGATATGATGCATGCATGGATGCAAAAGATTGGTAGCTCCTAGAATGTCTCAGAAGGGCTAACTCTTTAATATCCAGGAATCTATCCATTCACTACTCCTTCTCAGTTTCTAGAAAACTCTTCCAAATATAAGTTGGTATATCTCTTGGACACGTTTCTCCTAACCATCCATAGAACTCCCCTAAAATACCTTATGTAGGACTGACCCAGAAGATTTCATGTTAATCTCTTTTCTATCCAACTCTCTTTCGTGGTATATAAACCTTTCCTCTGAAGGGACCTTGGACTGTGTTAGCAAAATAGTCATGTGCTTCATGTGGATATCTATTCAGTTGAAATATGTATTGCCTATAACACCTCTGATTCCAGAGTTCAGAAAACTAAGGCAGAGGGCAAGTTATATCAAATGCACCTGCAACTTCAGGTGATTTCCATAGGATTCTTTCCATGTGTCCTTCAATAACATTTATTCACATGCAAGGCTTTTGTGTATATTTCTTCCAAAACCTTACAACTTGAACCTTATCCTTGATTGGTCAGTACATCAGGATAATAGTGATCTGTACCAGTAAACAGAACAGCCACACTGCAAAGATCAAAGATTTTGGTAGTCATCAAAATTACTAAAGAGGAAAGGAAAGTCATCTTAATAATCACAACTAGCCATCCCAAAGTAGATTAGCCTTCCTTTCTCAAGAGGACTTCATTTTGTGTGCAACCTTGGGAAAATCACTTCTCCTTTCTTGGGTTCAAGTTACTCATTTGTGAAATGAAGGTAATGGGCTAGATACCTTCTATGATCACTTTCTACTCTAAATTTTTGATCCTATGATTTCCCCCTTATTAGAGAGTTTCTGGTAGAACATGGATGATCACTTGAAAAGTGTTTTATATAAGGGACTTCTGTAGTCTTATTTTGCAACTACTCATTAGTAGTTCAATTCTCCAGCTTCAGGTCAAAGTTTCCTGGAATCTAACCTCAACTTTTATTCACTGTACAATGGTAGGACTCCCTCCTATGGTTTAAAAGTTAAGATTTCATTTCTGGCTGCCCATACTTCAACATTTGAATGTGCAAACCTCCGCTAATGCATCCATTCTCTCATTATTATGGGGACTCCTTTCAATAGTGAAGACTGTGATTTATCCCCACCCATGCCCACATCTTGTCAGCCTGTGGTACTCTTGCCATGTCTTCTAATAAATTCTTCTTGGGGGTCTGGACACCTGTGAGCCTTCTTTTCATTCCTTTTTTTAATATTACAAGGAAGACCATGTAGTCTGTTCGTGTGGCATCCCTCACTCTTACTGCACAGCCAAATTTCTTTTCAGGTTCCACATGTCCTTGATGATTCCTTTTATACTGCTTATAGTTTAAACTTCTTTATTTGTAAGAAATTTGGTCCTATGAGCCCTCTGTATCTAGGAGCGAGAGTAGGCAGGATCTAGGGAATGACAGTATAGCAATCTCAGAAAAAAAACATCCTTCAGGGAACTTTAAAGCTATTCCTTTTTAAATTTCCCATCTGAAGAATAAATGCATAACCTCCCTACACTCCTCATCACTTTGCCAAGATCCGTGTAATTGTAGACTCCAAATTTCTACGAAACTACTACTAGTGCTGCTGCTGCTACTTGTACCACTGCTGTCACTTCTATAGTGATTTAACATTTTAAAATCACTTTACAAATATTTCATTTTATCTTCATAACCACCCTGGGGTTATTATTCTCCTTTTAGAGATAAGGAAACTGAAGCAGGCAATGGGTAAGTGACTTGCCTAGGTCACACAGTTATTAAGTATCTGAGACTAAGAGTTTGAAAACAAATTTACTTGTCCAACCCACTTTAGAGTGGTTAAGTAACTTATCCAAAGATACATAACAATTCATTTGCATAACCACAATAAGGTCTCCTACTTCCCAGTTCAGTGCTTTTACTATTTTTTTTAAATACACTATTTAATACACAGCTGTATATATGTTCGTCCTTCCTTGACGAAGAAGACCACGCCATCAGAGAAGTAATGACATGACTGTTAGCATTACTAATGCCTTTCTCTTTAAAGTCTGAAGGGGAAAAACACTTTACTGAGTTTGATTCCACTTGTAGCACTCTGTTTAAGGCAAGTAATTTTAGGTTTTCCATTAGAAATTGTAAGTAATGCCAAATTAGATATTACATACTCTTTTAGTAAAAAAGAAACTTTTCATTTTTGTGTATCCTTGGCAGTCATGTTCAAGTTCTCCAATTACTTAGTTTACAAAATTTTCAAAAAGAAATCTGTTACTTCCTTATTATGGTGGTGGGGAGAGGCCAAAAAGGTTATCTCACAGCCTAATTACTTGCTTATCTGAAACTCTCCCTATGATTTCCTCCACACCCAGCCCTTACCAAACGAATACCTACTAGGGAAAAAAAGTTGGGTGGCACCATCTCCAGGAATCTCAGAGGAGTTTTGGTCATAACAACTGGAAACATGAAAATACTGGTTTGCAGAAGGAGAAAAGAAGAATCCCTAAGAAAGTATAAAGAGAGGTGTTACTTATAACAGCTGCTTAGGAACCAGTCTTGGAGGGTGATTCCAGGCAGGTAGATATAGTATACCTGGACTTGAGTGAGGTACTTAATATCAGCTTTTATTATATCCTTTTGGATAAGATGGAGAGATGTGGGGGTGGATGATAGTAGATTTCAGTGAATGTAGAACCGTTCATAAAACTGGGTATAAATAGTGGTGATTAAAGGGTAGATACCAACTTGGAAAGATGTCTGAGCTTTCCATGTTTTTATCAGTAAATTGGATGAAGGCATCAAAGACATGCTCATCAAAAAGAATGATGGCACATTACACCAAGATAAGAGAGATAGATAACAAGCTAGAAGATGGAATCAGTAACTGAAAAGATATCAGCTGACTGCATAAAAAGGACATGATATTAGGCCCTGTGAGGACTAGTTGGAAAAAATGAGGACTCTCCACCAGACCTTTTCCACCATGGTGGCAAATACCTTTGGTGCATATGTCGTCTCTTTGTTTTCTGTATTACTTGATTTTAGTAACCAGAAAATTGTCCCTCAAGATTATCTGCCTTGTGCTATCTATTATAGAATCTTATATAGTCTTAGCATATGCATGGGAAACACTTCATTGAGATATCTTAAGGATATATTTTGCTCTTTTGATTCAAAAGCATTTTTAAATAATCAACAGACAACAGCCACAGAAAAATCATGCATGCTTTATAGCTTTGAGTTAGTTGTGCAGACAGAAAATTTTGGTCTTTTTTGTGGAAAATTGTTTGCAAAAGCTTCTTTGTTCCCATGTCTTATTTTAATCAAGGCTATTGCAGACTTGTATGTGAGTTGATCATTATTGAAGATTTTACAGAGAGAAAAAACCAGGCATATACAACATTATCTATAAATGTTTGCACCCATGTGCCTATGACAATCCATGAATGTTATTGGGAGGGCAATATAAATATAAAGTAACAGAAGTCTGGACTCTTCCAGTACCATTAGTTACAAATTTTATATAAGAATAACTAGCAGTTTTATATAGTGCTTATGGTTTACTTAGAGCTTTATATATACTAGCTCATCTGATTTTTATAACAACACTCTAATACAAGCAGAACCTTTTCCTTTGGGATGGGTGGGGGAGTTAAAAGGCACATGATCAAAAAAGTTAACCCCCCAAAGGAAATGATACACTATTTATATAGTGCTGAAATTTAGCATGAAATATAAGCTTTAGTACATTCTTTTATTCAAATCTTGATATATTTACTTAATTATCTTTTTGTTATGTGAAGGTGAGTTTATGAATAAATTTTCGTAATGGTCACATTATTTTGTTGAAAGAGGAATAAATCTGGCATTAACAAAACCTCAATTTCCTATACTCAATTCTGGTGCAGTATTGACATGAATGGTTGATGCACTGAGGTCCCAGAAAAATGAATTTGTGTTTTTTAAATATCAGAGACAAAACACACAACCCATTACAGACATTGAACATGTTCAGATCATTGGGAGCTCAGATTTCTACTTGTCAGTTGAACATTTCCCTGGTCCCCCTTATCATTACTTGTTGAATTTTAATCTGGTGATGGCTTAAAAACAAAAGAAAAACCTAATAATAGTGGTAATTTTATTCTGCATGTTTAATTCAAATATGGAACATAATTATAATAAAAGTCCAAATTTAACATATGAATTCAAGTTTCTTGAAAACACATAGAAATGCCATGCTTATGTGTGGACTACTTTTACTCATTTTGAATGTAATATAGAGAATATATGACTATTTCCTACCCCAGAGACTTGTCAAGCTTTACATCAGTCTAAATTCTATCTATCCCCTAAATTAAATAGACTTTTTACAAGAGAAACTGGGCAGTTCTTGACTTCCTTTGAATTGGTTCCAAACAGGATCTTTTACATCAATTGAACTGTCATCTCAGTAATATTGGTACTTTCCTCCAAAGCTGCAGACCAGAATCTATCCATGACCCTTTTTCATTCTATATGGATTTTGTCCATGATTTCCCATAAATCCTTCACAAAGGATCCGCCTAACATACTGGGTGCCTTAGCTCTCTTGACCTTTTTTGGGGGGCTAATGAATTCTATCTAGCTATTATCCCACACATTCACTAGTGTACCTCCTATTCTTATCTTACATCTCTTACATGTTATTTTCCCCATTGTGTGTTTCAGGCAGATCATTTTTAGCAATATGTTATAGGTTGGATAAGTCCACCACACGTCATTCCATTTATCTTGGGTGAACTGCAATTTTCAATCTTGGAGATTGAGGTCTTCCATTACTCTGAGTCATAGAGTATCAACAGAAGAATATTAGTGTTAAAAAGATGAGAAAATGTTAAAAAGTTTGTTTCAGGGGTAAGTGGGTGTATATGTGGGGTTTACGGATGTGTGTATGGTCATTGAAAGCACTATAAAATTCCTGCCTTGAAATCCAGCCCATTCTTTTCCTTGCATTTATATTGTTAAATCTTCAATGTCTATCTAAGATAAACAGATGGACAGAGAGATAGGTAGACAGGCAGACAGAAATATATAGGTAGACAGAGTTACCAGTGGGCTAATGAAATGAGGTATTTATACAACTACGTATCATATTTGGGCAACAATCATTATTCATCCTTTTTTTTTGTCAGTGTGGATTGTTAGGTTTGACTCTTTAAATCTCACTAAAGTTGTCCTATAAGACAGGATTTGATACAAGGAGATACTGATCACAATCTTCTATCATCCCCCAGAAGGTTTTTCTTATTGCATGTGAATTATGTTCTCATTTACATTAGATAAACCTATAGTTAAATGTTACTGTAAAAGACACTCCCACAAAAATAATGCATTATTTCATTGGGGAGGGATACAGAAAAGAGAGAGGGAAGGGGCAATTATATATATTTTGGGAAGATCATACTTCTGTGTGGAACCACCCCACCCCCTCTCCTGCTCCCTTACAATGCTAGTGAAAACTATCAAGAGATGACAGCAAGTCATAAAATCCTGGATGTGGGGACTGCATTGTCTCAGTGTTTTTTAAAGTGCACCATATGGATGTTCAATTAATATTAATGGGTGAACTACGTATTTGCTGATGCTGTTCTAAGTATATTTTGTTACAGAAGTGGTTATGCGCCATTGCGATTTCCTCTTACACTTTTGATATTTAAATGCATGCTACAACCCAGTTTACATTTGTAAGTGAGGAGTGCATAAACATTCCCAGATATGGTGAGGCACTGAGTTTTTTTTCTAAATGTCTTTTCATGCATAGTTTTCCTTCATTAATGAAATTGTCAGTGATGCAGTAACAAACCATGAGGTAAGCTTATTTTCAACCCCCCCCTCCCACTTCCCCCCCAAAACAATTAAAAGAGGGAATAAGTCTCCTCTATGTATCGTTTCTGTTGTGATTACTCACCGATATTTACAAGACAAGGTCACTTTTAATGGGACCAGCAGATGAAAAAAACAGGCAAAAAGCTGTTTTTGTCTTCACTGATTCTGCCAAAGTGATAGTCGACTCTGACATTACACTTGGGAAAGATTGTCCTGGTCCCTCAATTCACACTTTGCTCTGGAAATAGGAGACGGGAAAAATACATATCTGTTTTGTGCATATAGTACATAATGCAAAAAAAAAAAAATTAAATATCGCATTCTTCAAGAGATCAACAAAATTGCTAACATTTGCTTTGAAAAGCGCCTTCTGAAGCATCTTTAAAATACTAAGACATTTAAAAGGCTCCTAAGATCTCAAATATCCATCTATAAAATTAATTAATCACTTTGAGGATTTAGTAGGGAGAAAGAGCCATAAACATCCTATGTGCTCAGTTGGTGGTAGAAAGTAATCCTGAGAAGACAATTTTGTTTAATTTTTTTTAAAAGGAAAAATTGAAATTTGAAATTATTTATACATATGTAATGTATATATTCTTATATACATATATAGCTACTTGGGGCAAGCAGAAAGAATATTGTACACATACATGTGGCCTATGTAGTAGCCTAGAAGAAGGGAAAGGTGAAAGATTAATGAAAAGGTTTTTTGGGTTTTTTTGCATTTTCTATCATCTATGTGAATTATTACCTAGATGCCTGATATGTCCTAAAAGAGAAACTGTGATGAATAAATAAACAGCTCTCGAAATCTTCAATAGGGCGCTTTACCTTGCAGGGAATATTATCATTGGCTTTTGATACAATTTCTGCTGCAGGGAAAGACTTTCAAAGCTCAGAGTGCTGAAGTATTGCCAGGCGCTCAAAGACCCCCTGCAGTGCGCGTCAAACTAAGAAATCTCTCTGAACTTGTCGAATTAAAAGTCATCTCCCTCTCCCTGCAACCCCTGCATGAGCTGGGAAGCTCTGTCCTCATTTTTTTAGACCCCTCCATGATAAACAAATGGAGCCCAGAGCATCTTTATTCTTTACAGGCATGCAATTAAAATTCTTTTTAAAAGTGTAATTGAATGCAATGAATTTCAAAAGGAGTTTCTAGTTAACAATGAGGTTAAACAGTTTGAGTAAGCCACATTCAATTGTGTTTCAAAGGTAAAAGGCATAACAGCTTGTTAGGAACCCAGAGAAGTGTCCCTTCCTCTATTCCATTAAAATTTTTTTTTTTTGATTGAACATCAAGAGGTTGTTCTAAACTTAAACATCTCAGCAGGATTTATGCTTTCTGGAATGTCATAAGACTTAATTACTCAGTCCGCAAAGAGGAGTACACTATTAAAATATGAACAAAGCCAGATGAGAACCCTCCAGTTGCTGCAAATCATTATTTATCTATCCCCCACCAAAATTAAAGAAACTTAATTTATGTTTGCATTTTTAGGCAACACACCATACTTGTTTCTTTTTCCATTCTGCAGTGTGTTAATGACCCAAAATTTGACAACAATTTGGTAATTCCCCCATAGTGCAGAAATTCAGAATGATATTGGTATATAACACACCACAGACACCACTAGTTGAAAAGTACATCAAAAATTTGCAAAGGAAAAAGAAAGGGAAAAAGTTTTTTAAAAAAAAGAAGGAAGGGGAGAGAGAGAGAAAGAGGAGAGAAGAGAAGGGAGAGGGAATGAAAGAGAAAAGAGAAGGGAAGAAAAAAGGGAGGGAGGAAAGCAGGAAAGAAAGAAGCAATAAAGAAGGACGGGAGACAAAAAGGAAATAAGAAAAGGAATGAAAGAAATATGGAAAGAAGGACAGGAAAGAAGGAAAGACTGAAAGAAAAGAAAGCAGGGAGAGACACAGAAGTCAAGTGAAGTAAGAAAGAAAATGTAGAAGTACCTAAATTTTAAGCATTAAAGAAAAGTCTAGTAAGGCTCATGCAATTAATGGTGGGGGGATGAGTATCTGGAGCTGACGTATCTCTCTCTATTTCAGAGAATCTAAACTGGCAATACACAATGATTTTCTAGACTGGGACTTTTAGGCGTATAACCTGAGTTCTAGTTCCAGGGTAACCTTTGGCAAATAATTTTATGTCTCTTTCAGTTTCATTGTCTGAAAAAAAGAGAAAGTGGGACAGCAAACAATATAAGTCAAAAGTGCTAAATGGCTGATGGAATAGTTAATGAGATCTTTTGGGACAGCAACTGGACACATGATTTCATTGGTATAAGGAACTTTATGATAAATTAAGTCAGTCCCTTCTTTACAATTTAAATTCTTAGAGATCTATGCAGTACAAAGAGAGGTGGGTAGTATGATTTGCTCAGGGTCATGCAGTCAGTAAGCAAAGGTCATTCTTCTTAGATTCAAAACCAGATCTGTATTCATTACACAACAATGCTCTTAATGAGATTTTTGGATAATTAATGATGTTGTATTCTAGCAATATTTTCATTATGGCATTCAGTTCTAACCAACATATTAGGAGAGTCACTAACATGCTGGAGAATATTCTGATCAGAACTGACAAAGGTCCCTGAACACCATGGCAAAAAAAGGATCAGTTGATGAAATTGGGTATGTTTACTGTTGGAGAAAAGTCTTGAAGGCTGGGGGCATTATGATCATTGTTATCAAGGATTGTCTTATGGAGCAGGAATTCAACTTCCTTAGCTTGATCCCAAAGGTCGGAGCTAAAAGAAATGAATGAAGATGTAGGGAGTCAGAATTAGAATTAATGTAAGCGAAAAATTTCTATAACAGATTTTGTGTTTCACAGATCCAATCAGAGAAAGGGGATGAATAATGAAGTCTTAAAATAATTGTTAAGAAGAAGGAAAAGGAGAAAGAGAAGGAGAAGAAGGTGCAAGTGATCTCGTTATAAGGTATCACTAAGTCTCCAGGAGAATGATGGATTAAACCTCCAGGTGATCTTTAATATGTGGTTCAGGGAGTCTAATACAGGAACTTAAAGAGGAATCCAGCTCTTGAAGAAAAGCCTAGAACAAATACAAGTGACAGAAGGGAGACTTGAAGAATAATCATGAAGCCAGGAGCATGAAAGCATATGCAGGTGCAGCTTCTCCAAAGAAAAGGGCCAGGACACAGAGCAAGGCTGCTTGGTCCTATGGACTAGATTGAAGTTCAGTGAGAAGTCTTAGTGCTGCTTCTCCAGACCTCAGGTTAATCATCTTTTTTATTTCCTTTCTTTTCTTGAGGTTCCTCACAGAAACCTGAAATCTTTACATCTGAGAAAGTCTGTTGGTATTTCTTTAAGTATTTCTTTTGTTTCTATAAATGGTTTGAGCCACAGGCTACTGTATTTGTATAGTTTGAAATTTCATTGGGACAAGATAGTTGAGGAGCATATTTTGAGAAGGGAGAAATTTTTCTAACAACTTATATATTTTCAAAAAGCACTGGGGGTGGGGGGAAGGGAGAGAGGGGAGGGGAGAGAGACAGAGACAGAGACAGAGATAGAGACAGAGACAGAGACAGACAGACAGACAGAGACACAAAGACATAGAAATAGACAGGAGATGAGCAGAGAAAGATTACTGTCAGTAAACTAATCTAAGCAACATATCAACGGTAGAATGAGTAAGATCCATTCATCTGAAGAGTTACAGACATGGTAAATTAGGCATAGAGGATTACAGGAATAAATTCTACCTAAGAAGAATGGCAGAGTTAATTTGATCATGGTTTTAAATTGAGGAAGGGGGCAAGAGTAGGAAGTGAACTGAAGCTTGGGACTGAAGCTGTGGATGGGTTAAGATCCCAGAACTTAGACACAATGAAGATATGACCAGAAATGAACTTTGAGGGATGTCCACATTTAGTGGGTAAGAGACGAAAGAGAAGTCAAGGAGAGACTTAGAGTGAAACAGCTCAGTGAGGCCAGTACAGTATCAGGAAACTGAAAGGAAACTATTTTGAGGAGCTGAGCAGCAGCTTCAAGGAAGATGAGGAGTAGGGGAAAGAACATTAGATTTGTGAGTTAGGAGGTCACTGAGGATTCTCAAGAGTCCAATTTTAGTAGAGTGGAGAGAAAGGAATCCAGACTGCAGGAAAT